>NC_133324.1:859926762-860226762 GCF_042186555.1 Aquarana catesbeiana
GCACTGGTCCAAATCATTTGGTGGAGGGGGGATTATGGTGTGGGGTTGTTTTTGAGTTGGGCTTGGCCCCTTAGTTCCAGTGAAGGTAAATTTTAAGGAGTCAGCATACCAAGACATCTTGCACAATTCATGCTTCCAACTTTGTGGGAACAGTTTGGGGATGGCCCCATCTTGTGCCAACATGACTGCGCACCAGTGCACAAAGCAAGGTTCATAAAGACATGGATGAGGGAGATTGGGGTGGAGGAACTTGACTGACCTGCGCACGGTTTTGACCTAAACCTGATAGAACACCTTTGGGATGAATTGGAGCAGAGACTGTGAGCTAGGCCTTCTCATCCAACATTCGTGCCTGACCTCACAAATGAGCTTCTGGAAGAATGGTCAAACATTCCCATAAACACACTCCCAAACCTTGTGGACAGTCTTTCCAGAAGAGTTGAAGCTGTTATAGCTGCAAAGGGGGGGTCAACTCAATATTGAACCCTACGAACTAAGACTGGGATATCGTTAAAGTTCACGTGCGTGTAAAGGCAGGTGTCCCTCCCAATACTTTTGGTAATATAGTGTATATATATATATATATATATATATATATATATATATATATATATATATATATATTAACATTATTACTATTGCAGATATTGTTTCAGAGTTACTTCAATGTTACCAAATTGCAGATAAAATGTTTAACGAAATATTGTACTAATAATGCTTTTTACCTATCCTTATGATTACTTCTCAATACAGAATGCAATATAATTCCCCATTAAACAATATCCCTAGCCGGTTGCACAGCATAAAATGATCCTGTCACTTTGATCATCAGCTAGAGAATATAAGAACTTGTATCTTCCTATTAAGTTTGTTGTTAGCAATTCAAGAATGTTTTAGAAATAACTCTTAAAAGCCGTATATAAATGCTATCAGTTTTAAAACATCCTTTTTTTCACTCAATATGCAAGTAGAGCTCCCACTGTGTACTCCAAGCTTCTTTCTACTGTAACAATGGAAAACAATTGTGAACAATGTGGAACCAGCCAAGAAAACCTCCAACTGAGTTGACTTATGTTTAGAGTTCTATCTGCCGCAATTCTTTCCACAACTAACACTTAACAATTTTCATACAAAGCCATTTAACTCACTTACATTGGACAATTGTCTTTCTATGTAAGGTCAGGCTTCGATTTTCTGTGGGTTAAGAAATTTCCTTGACCCAGGAAATCCAGACATATTCTACACATTTGCATTTGGACACAGTGCAGATATGAAATATCGTTAGGCTAGCATAACTTTGATAATCTTTAACAACATTAGCTTGTGAAGTATGTGCTTACCTAGTGAAGTCAGTCTTTTGCCAAGGAGATCTTCACAAATCTGCTAACAGTTGAACAATTTGTTGTGCTTTCTTGGTAATATTTTAGCTCCATCCACAGAGAAGAAAGTGTGCTACATTGTTAGTTAGGGACTCATACTTCCCGTATGTTCTGTTCCTTACCGCCTATTAGTAGAATCATTTAGTCACTGAGAACCTGTTCCGAACACTTCAAACTCAATGTGATGAAAGAAGGAACCCTGTATTATTCACATTCGTTCTTTTGAGAATCAATAGTCCTTGCATGTGTTTAGGTGCTCTAGTTGTTGCTATGTAAGCTTGTTTTCTTACTAAGATATAAATACCAGTGGTTTTAATACCCTTGATCAGAGACTACAGAAAGCAAAAAAGACAGAGTTTGAGAGTCCAGAGATGACTATAAAGTGCTAATAATATGCATACGCTACGTTCATGTTTAGTATTTTAGGCAAGGCAGACATTGTAAAGTGTTGGGCAAGGAGATTAAGAAGATTAAAGAGGTTGTATACTTACCTCCTCTGTGTAGTTGGTTTTGCAAAGAGTGGCCCCGAAGTCCTCTTCTGGGGTCCCTCAGCGGCTCTCCTGGCTCCGCCTTATCTCGTGGGCACCATGCGGGTGCACTCCCGTATCCTGTTTCTGTGTCTATTGACACAGAAAGCAGGACTCGGCCCCGCCCTCCGGCACCCATGTCATTGGATTTGATTGACAGCAGCAGGAGCCACTGAGGCACCAGCCGCAGCTGGTGTGCTCATTCCCATCGTGGGAAACACAGGGCTCAGGTAAGTATAACGGGGACTCGGGGGGCTGCTGAGTGACAGAAGGTTTTTCACTTTAATGCATAGAATGCATTAAGGTGAAAAAACACAAGGGTTTACAACTCCTTTAAGATCACCTTTGTACATAAAGATTTTATGAAGGATGGTTGACTACAGGCAAACTTAGGCTGGGCTGACTATGGATAAAAAAGGGAAAGGGGAATAGTGGAGTGTGGGGATTTTTGGAGGATGAGGGAGATGAAAAAGAGGAAACAGATTTGTAATTTTGATATGCTTAAAAATGGTTGAGGATTAAGCATGGAGATGGTGGGTGAGACACAAAATGAATATAGAGATATTCTGTGTGAGATTTCAGGTATGTGCCAAGTAATGAGCATACAAATGGATGGATAGGAACAAACCCATATGTAGTCTGGACTCCAATAAGATAGAGACTGTTTGCTGTTCAACCGACATGGTAACCGAACCGCATATAGTGCGTTATGCTGATCGCTTGCCTTTGCTTTTGAGAAAGCCGCAAGTGGCGCAACGCGTAACTTGAGGAGTAACATCATCACGCTGGACGGAGGAGGTGTTGGGAAAGGCGTGATGATTAATGATAAAGATGCTAGGCAAGGAATGCAAACTGTGGGTAGAGATGAAATGGGAAGTTGTAAAGACTAAGAATATAGATCTGGAAAAGGCACGAGGAAAAAGCAAGGTAATGTTGATTAATGAGGCAAACCAAGCATAGAGATTCTGGGGAAGGAAGGGGAATCTAGAATAGACATGTGCAGAAAGACAAAAATAATTTAGTTTTTTTCGATAGATTCGTTATGTTACCTATTTTGTTTCATTGAGTTGTTTCAGAATTTGTTTATTTTGTTTTGTTTCATTTCATTTTTGTTTCGTTTAATAATTTTAGAACGAATTTCAACGTTTCTGAATTTGAAGTTTTGAAATTGGATCAGTCGAAAAATTATCAACCGATACAAATTCTGTGTGCAGAATAGCTGGTTGTTAAAGAGCAGGCCGGAAAGCCGGCCGCCGCATCCTTGACAACTGATAACTCATCAGATGTCAGCGGGCTTCCCCACTGACAGCTGAAATATCAACGAAAGGGTGTCGGCAGTGAAAAATGCAGAAAAAAACAGAGTGGGGTCCCCCCCAATCCATCAGGCCCCTCGGGTCTGGTATGGATTTTAAGGGGAAGCCCACGCCAAAAAAAAAGGCATGCCCCCCCCCCCAAAAAAAAACCATAGTAGACTCTTATCTGAGCATGCAGCCTGGCAGACAAGGAAAGGGTGGGGACGTGACGGCTGGCTTCCCAGACCGCTCCATAACAACCAGCTATTCTTCACACAGAATTTGATACGGTCAAGCATTTTTCAACCAATCCGAATTTGAATCGTTACAAAAATTTGGAATTTGTTAGAAACCGAATATACAAAACAAAAATTAAACAAATTTAAACTAAATTAGTTACTATTTAATTTGGAGATCTGGATATAACCGAACCTCAGAATAACCAAAATTCAGACAAATAACCAAAAATTTGCATTAATTTTATATTCGGAAAAAAACGAATTGCAAATGTCTAATTTAGAATGCAAATGATGTGAAGGCATAAGGGCTAAGATTGAAATACTTGGGAAGATATAAAAACTGAGCATGTAGAAGGATGAATACAGATTAAGTGTGGACATTTTGGGTAATGAGATGATCTAAGCATGGAGTTGCTGGGGAATGCATGAAGACTAAGAATGGAGATGCAAAGAAAGGGGTGAGCAATGAATCTGGAAATCCTAGGGTCTGAGCATAAAAATGCTGGCAAAATGTGAAAAATATATATGATGCAAATGGTGAAAGGGTTATTAAGTTAGGGAAAAGGTTAGAGATGTATTGAGTTTATACAGTACCTCACATAAGTGAGTACACCCTCACATTTTTGCAAATATTTTATTATATCTTTTCATGTAACAACACTGAAGAAATGAAACTTTGCTACATTGTAAAGTAGTGAGTGTACAGCTTGTATAACAGTGTAAATTTGCTGTCTCCTCAAAATAACTCAACACACAGTCATTAATGTCTAAATGTCCAAATTGGGCCCAATTAGCCATTTTCCCTCCCCGGTGTCATGTGAATGTAGTGTTACAAGGTCTCAGGTGTGAATGGGGAGCAGGTGTGTTAAATTTGGTGTTATCGCTCTCACTCTCTCATACTGGTCACTGGACTTTCAACATGGCACCTCACGGCAAAGAACTCTCTGAGGATCTGAAAAACAGAATTGTTGCTCTACATAAAGATGGTCTTGGCTATAAGAAGATTGCCAAGAAGACCCTGAAACTGGGCTGCAGCACGGTGGCCAAGACTATACAGTAGTGTAACAAGACAGGTTACACTCAGAACAGGGGGGCTTCAGTAACCAAAACTGCAGTGTTTATCCTCATGACACAACACAGGAAGCACCTCCATGGTTAACAGAGGACGGAATTAAAATTAGACTTGAGAAACTTAACATTAATAAATCACCGGGACCAGATGGCTTGCATCCGAGGGTACTTAGGGAACTCAGTCAAGTGATTGCCAGACCGTTGTTCCTAATTTTTACAGATAGTCTACTAACTGGAATGGTACCAGCTGATTGGAGAAAAGCCAATGTAGCACCTATATTTAAAAAGGGCCCAAAATACATCCCTGGGAATTACAGACCAGTTAGCCTAACATCGATAGTATGTAAACTCTTGGAGGGGATGATAAGGGACTATATACAGGATTTTAGTAATACGAACAATATCATTAGCAGTAATCAGCATGGATTCATGAAGAATCGTTCTTGCCAAACCAATCTATTAACCTTCTATGAGGAGGTGAGTTGCCATCTAGATAAAGGAAGGCCTGTAGACGTGGTGTATCTGGATTTTGCAAAAGCATTTGACACAGTTCCCCATAAACGTTTACTGTACAAAATAAGGTCTGTTGGCATGGACCATAGGGTGAGTACATGGATTGAAAACTGGCTACAAGGGCGAGTTCAGAGGGTGGTGATAAATGGGGAGTACTCAGAATGGTCAGAGGTGGGTAGTGGGGTGCCCCAGGGTTCTGTGCTGGGACCAATCCTATTTAATTTGTTCATAAACGATCTGGAGGATGGGATAAACAGTTCAATCTCTGTATTTGCAGACGATACTAAGCTAAGCAGGGCAATAACTTCTCCGCAGGACGTGGAAACCTTGCAAAAAGACCTGAACAAATTAATGGGGTGGGCGACTACATGGCAAATGAGGTTCAATGTAGAAAAATGTAAAATAATGCATTTGGGTGGCAAAAATATGAATGCAATCTATACACTGGGGGGAGAACCTCTGGGGGAATCTAGGATGGAAAAGGACCTGGGGGTCCTAGTGGATGATAGGCTCAGCAATGGCAGGCAATGCCAAGCTGCTGCTAACAAAGCAAACAGAATATTGGCATGCATTAAAAGGGGGATCAACTCCAGAGATAAAACGATAATTCTCCCGCTCTACAAGACTCTGGTCCGGCCGCACCTAGAGTATGCGGTCCAGTTCTGGGCACCAGTCCTCAGGAAGGATGTACTGGAAATGGAGCGAGTACAAAGAAGGGCAACAAAGCTAATAAAGGGTCTGGAGGATCTTAGTTATGAGGAAAGGTTGCGAGCACTGAACTTATTCTCTCTGGAGAAGAGACGCTTGAGAGGGGATATGATTTCAATTTACAAATACCGGACTGGTGACCCCTCAATAGGGATAAAACTTTTTCGCAGAAGAGAGTTTACCAAGACTCGTGGCCACTCATTAAAATTAGAAGAAAAGAGGTTTAATCTTAAACTACGTAGAGGGTTCTTTACTGTAAGAGCGGCAAGGATGTGGAATTCCCTTCCACAGGCGGTGGTCTCAGCGGGGAGCATTGATAGCTTCAAGAAACTATTAGATGAGCACCTGAATGACCACAACATACAGGGATATACAATGCAATACTGATAATCACACACATAGGTTGGACTTGATGGACTTGTGTCTTTTTTCAACCTCACCTACTATGTAACTATGTAACTATGTAACAGGCCTTGCCATGGTCGACCAAAGAAGTTTAGTGCACATGCTCAGCGTCCTATACAGAGGTTGTCTTTGGGAAATAGACATTTGGATGCTGCCAGCATTGCTACAGAGGTTGAAGGGGTGGGGGGTCAGCCTGCCAGTGCTCAGACCATACGCCACACACTGCATCAAATTGATCTGCATGGCTGACTTCCCAGAAGGAAGCCTCTTCTAAATATGATGCACAAGATAGCCCGCAAACAGTTTGCTGAAGACAAGCAGACTAAGGACATGGATTACTGGAACCATGTCCTGTGGTCTGATGAGACCAAGATAAACGTATTTGGTTCAGATGATGTCAAGCGTGCGTGGCAGCAACCAGGTGAGGAGTACAAAGACAAGTGTGTCTACAGTCAAGCTTGGTGGTGGGAGTGTCATGGTCAGGGGCTGCATGAGTGCTGCAGGCTACAGTTCATTGAGGGAACCATGAATGCCAGCATGTACTGTGACATACTGAAGCAGAGCATGATCCCCTCCCTTCAGAGACTGGGCCGCAGGGCAGTATTCCAACATGATAACGACCCCAAACACACCTCCAAGATGACGACTGCCATGCTAAAGAAGCTGAGGGTAAAGGTGATGGACTGGCCAAGCATGTCTCCAGACCTAAACCCTATTGAGCATCTGTGGGGCATCCTCAAATGGAAGGTGGAAATGCGTAAGGTATCTAACATCCACCAGCTCCGTGATGTCATCATGGAGGAGTGGAAGAGGACTCCAGTGGCAACCTGTGAAGCTCTGGTGAACTCCATGCCGAAGAGGGTTAAGGCAGTGCTGGAAAATAATGGTGGCCACACAAAATATTGACACTTTGGGCCCAATTTGGACATTTGCACTTAGGGGTGTACTCACTTTTGTTGCCAGCGGTTTAGACATTAATGACTGTGAGTTGAGTTATTTTGTGGGGACAGCAAATTTACACTGTTATACAAGCTGTACACTCACTACTTTACATTGTAGCAAAGTGTAATTTCTTCAGTGTTGTCCCATGAAAAGATATAATAAAATATTTACAAAAATGTGAGGGGTGTACTCACTTTTGTGAGATACTGTAGATATGTTGTGAATATAAAGATATATGAAAGGGCAAGTACTGAGCACAACAATAAATATTGAAGGTTAAACATTTTCATGATTAGAATGTTTTTTTTTTCTTCAAGTTATGTGGCTATTTTTTTAAACAGAACTCATTCAACAGATATTTTGTATAATCACTTGTATAGCCACTTTTTTTTGTGGCAGTCAAGAATGGGTACAAATATTGTAGACTCATCATTTAGTGTGTGTTCTGGCAGCAGCACGCTGACTGTGCTCCACTGGAGCTCTCTGTGAGGTCAGCAGAAAAGATGAAAATCTCACTCGCCAGTTCAGACTTCTAAATCTTTTTGTGACTCAACAGAGATGAGTGATATAGTATTCAAGCTCACATACTTGCTTCAGTAGTTTTTCATGCTGAATGAATTTTTTTTTTAATTTATAGGTTTATTTCATATTTTAATACCATGTGGCCATTACAAGCTTTATTTTATAAAAGTCCACATTGCACCAGTTCTTTCCTTGCCTTGTGGCATCAAGTTTAATATAGTTACAGCTTGATGTCACTAATGGGTTTGATTGACTTAATGCTGCACTCCACCAAGTGGAGCATTCGACCAAGGTAGCATTTGAGTTTGCCTAAGTGTATCCACTTACCTCCAGTGGTTTTTATATAATATAAAAGGCATTAGCTAGCTACGAAAACATGGCAATCTTCAACAGGCTTTTGGGACACCTGTAATATAGAATATCTAAAAAGACTGAGACCATCTTCACTCAAGTCCTGCGATGCCTATGCTGAACTATTTATTTACATTGAATACAATAGGTAGCTGTGATATTGGAGATCACTTGTTTACAGTTCTTGAATTATGAATTGGTCCCATTCATAAAGCTATCAGCATGGTGTGAGAGGCAATATAGAAGCTTCATTCAAGAAAAAAAAAATACACAGAGCCTCAAGAAGCCAATAGAAATCCCAGAAAGTATTAATATTGTTACAAATCTAATTTAAAATGGGATAGCAGGCTTGATAGGGTTAGCTAGAAGGATAGACTGGAAAATTTACTATCTGCCTTATGGTTTTAGAATCCACTATTTCGTCTCAACAAATCATAGAGTCTTTTATTATAGGATGGGATAGGATTTATGCTAGGATTCAAGAATGTTCACACAATGCAATGTGTAAAAATTTACTTATATTATTTAATATTATGAAAAGAAGAACCTTGTTCACTAATTGAGTGAATTTTCATAGAATTTATTGCCTGAACATTCTCAATTTCTTTAGTAAATCAGCTTCATAGTGTTTATTTTAGGAGCTCTTTACATGGGTAGTTTGGCCCTTACAGCATAAGCAGCAGGCATATTACCTGGGGAGCATAGGTGCAGCATACTGTAGACTGCCCACGGCCTGCCAAAATCATTATTGGGCTGAAATATGTAATGACTTATGCTGTTCTGAGCGGTATTCACATAGAGAACCACATGATTATAGAGATATATGCCCTGAACACAGAAAATCTGCAGGCAGGACATGCTTCCCTGCAATCAAACAGCCCTGAAAGCAAGTACTGCTCAGAACAGCACACAGGAGGTACAGCCACCACAGTCTGTCATTGTTTTTGACAGGTTCCTGGCAGCGTGCTGTATGTCGTACCTGTGACTATTGGGCGATCAGTTTAAATGTTGTATGGGCCAAACTCCCTATGTGCATGAGGCTCAAATGGAAATGTACAGTTTAAAGCTGGCCATATATGGCTTTTGTTTTTGTTTTTTTATTTAGCTAGTGGGCTAAATGAAAAAAATTAAACAATTCTCCCATCCACACATTCAAAGTAGATGAGGGAATCCTCCCTTATGTGTCATTGTATTTTGACAGCGGCACTCCCCTCCTCCAATCAGAGTACACTGACCAGTGCTGCAGCCCATTGCCTGCATGCACTGATTGAAGCAACATTTTCCAACAGTCCCATTCAGGAGAAGTAGATCATTAGACTGATTGACCTCTTGTAAATGGGGATTGCCATAGATGGATCAAAATTTAGACAGTCCTTGCGGAAATTGACGAATTTTGATCCATCTATTGCCAGCTTTAGAATCCTCTTTAGCCTCCCACTGCCATTATTTTAGACAGGTGTTCATCAACGAGCCATAGAGCCACTCTGGTAATAATCCTGAACAAAAACCCTACGACAAATGTTGGCTGCTATTTGTGACATGATATTCACAAGCAATGTGACCATTTAATTGCAAGCATTTTTCCATTAAGTTTGTTGGGTAACTTGTGAGCATGAGTGTCATGTGAGTGCTTATTATGGCATACATAGATTTTCCATTACATCGAACAACAGTTTAGAAATTGTTATTGATTACCGCCTTCTTTCCAAAGGCATGGAAACAATCCACAACATTTCAGAGTCAGGAGAGGAGATGGAGTATCCCGTGGATGTAGCAATCTGAAGAAGCATGGACAGATGGCTCATTGCCCAAAATCTGTGCATGCCAAACCTAACCCATACACTTAATGAAAAGCAGTAGAATAGCAATTAAAACCTTATGCCTGAGATCTGTCCTAACCTGCAACAGTCATCCATTGTGATGGCCAAACCTGACAGATATTGGTGGGTGCCGGCTATTCGCACTGTCAGGGGGTGACCTACATCCTTCAAATCTGTTTGAAAATCACTTGCAGTAAAGTTTTAACTGTTCTGTCTTTAGAAATGAGAACAACCCATTGACTACCCATACATTGGTCACAGGAGTGTTGATTTACTAAAGGAAAATAGACTATTCACTTTCCTTGGGCAAGCAAAAATGTTGTTTTTTATTTTCCTTGCATTTATTTGGATATTTTTTGAGAGCTCTTTGGGAAATTCCCTTGTCAAATGCAACTTTCCTTGCAAAGTGAATAACCCATTTGCCTTCAGTAAATCAACTCCATTGCTACAGAATTCCAGGAATGTTTGGAGATGGAGTGAACTTGTCAGCAAGATCTTCCATTCTATCATCATGCTTCCATTATAAAAAATATATTTGTTTCTGTTTTTTTTTTTCATTTTATATTCAATATGTAAAGGGCGGATTAAAGGGGTTGTAAAGGCTCGTGTTTTTTCACCTTAATGCCTCCTATGCATTAAGGTGAAAAAATACCTTGCAGTCACCGACCCCCTAGCCCCCCCCCGCTTTACTTACCTGAGCCCCGAATATCTGTCGGCGCGTCCCCACCATCCCTCTCTCCACGGGTTCCCAGCTCTTGATTGGATAGATTAATAGCAGCGCTGCCATTGGCTCCCACTGCTGTCGATCAAATCCAATGACGCGGGCGCTGAGTCCTGCATTCGGCCTCTATTGACGCCGAATGCTGGACTCGGGAGTGCGCCCATAAGGTAACACCCTCGGGAGAGCGCTCCTCCAAGGGGGTTATCTAATGCAGGAGGAGCTGCAAGAGCCGCCGGTGGATCCCAGAAATGGATGTTCGGGGCCACTCTGCAAAACGAGCTGCACAGTGGAGGTAAGTATGATATGTTTGTTATTTAAAAAAAAAAAAAAATCCTTTAGTATCACTTTAAGTAGATTGTGGTTTTACCTAATTACCTAGCAGTAATATCAACAATACAGTTAAATCACTCATGATTCTGAGAAGAGAAATAAAAGAAAAAAACATTATAATGATTGCTGCAGTTCCTAAACATTGAGGAAAAGGTCCAACAAACCTAACTCCTGGATTTATATGAGAATCTGAGATAATAACAGGACAATTATAGACATATTTAGTTTGCATATGCAGGTTTGATTTTTTTAAATACATACAGTATATGAATGTATTAGTGTCCATTCAAACCTCAATGCAATGTTTCTCTGCACAAGTTTTGTGCTTTGCGTCAAAATGAATTGGCTGTAATGCACCTTGGGCACAATATTAGAAATCCTATTGCATTATTTGCAGTGTTTCTTGCACAGCAGTGAAACACACATATGTTGTGGTGCACTGCAATGCTCTGTAACACAGCTAGGTTCTGGATGTGAGCTGGGGTGCCACTTAGAACCGCAATTTCAAACGTCTAATACCACATTTTACCACCTCCCTTAGTTAAAGTAGACGTAAACCTTAACTGAATGGAATTTAGTTTTCTAAAGCATTTACTGGTTTAATTTTTTTTCAAACTGTCACACCTCCTGCCTACATACATGCACTCCAACAATTTCTCAGCGTTGTCTTCATGATGACGTACACCGGACTAAAATAAGGAAGTTGATAGCCAGTAGCCAATAGCTGCCCTAGCGTCGGTTTTTGTCCGTTGGACTAGCATACAGACGAGCGGATTTCTGGGTCCGGCGGAGTTACGACGTAAAGATTTGAAGCATGTTCCAAATCTAAAGTCCGCGAGATTTGTGACTGGAAAAGTCCGCTGAAGGTCCGGTGAAGCCCACACACGATCGGATTGTCCGCCGGATTTGGTCCGTCGGCGTCCGTCGGACAAGTCCGGTCGAAAAGTCCGACCGTGTGTACGCGGCATTAAGTTAAAACCCTGAAGTGCGTCCCTCCTGCATACTGTAATCTTTGGTGTCTAGGTTCTTTGCTAACCAGATTTTCACCACTGCCGATCACACTGGCTTCTGTCTTTGGGATTTTCCACTAATGGCCATGGATTATGCTTCCAGTGTCCCTTTTGGGGAGGACTGAAAGGCTTGATTACTCCTACCTTTGTAAGTGCGTATCTCATTTTATGAAAAATAAATTGCTTGGTTAGTTTTTATCCACACTATGAGCATGAGCATTTTCCAGTGTACCAGAGTGCCCCCTTTGATTTTCGTATTGACCAGCTTAGCATTGTAACTGTATCACATGGCATTATTTGATCAACCCTCTCCTATACAGCACCTTTCATTGGTTTTATATATCTGGATTTTTACCTTTCTGATTTTAATGTTTATTTGTTTATTTATATAATGCTTATTTTGCTAGCATTTATACTGTGTATACTGTACATCAGCATTTATTCCATTCCATTTTTTCCAAATGCATAGTGCATGACACAATAGCACTTTATATTGTAAATCCAGTTTTGCACTTATAATACCAAAAGCCTACACTGACAATCTTGTTCACTGCTTTTTAGGTGGCTGTGTAGTCTGATTTCTCTTATAGGTCCTCTGAATTTTTTGAGAGGTGTGCATATGCTGAATTAAATTCTGTCACCCCTGTCCATTTTGTCGTATTTTCCTCCTTGTCCAGGAGTAGTAGGAATGCTCCATTTCTCCAGTTTTATACAGGCAGAATTCACTATAAACTTTAATTTTACCCCCTTTTATATTGTCCCCAATGAAGGTAATAGAGAGATGGAGGGATATTGAGGTTTTCTTGGAGAACGATGCTGCCTGAAGTGGGTCAAGTCTGGCAGCTGCATTATTTTAAGAATAATGGTGACAGCCCTGTCAATACATGTCTTTCTACAGTTTCACATATTACCCTCAATATCCTTTGTGATTGGACCTCCCCTTGGATTGGTGACAGGCTGGGGCACTTTGTCAGAGCTATTGTGAATCCTTACATTGGATTGCTGAAATAGACGTTGCAAACAACTGCTGTTCTGTCATACAGAGCATGTGTAAATTCTCCCTACATATATACTGAAGAGCTGTTGAAATATATGTTTATTAATAGGAGTATTTTCCTTTGATGTGCCTAGGCATGACGACAAAAGAAAGGTCCAGCACCGGAATGTACCAAGTGATGAAAAGCTTTACAATAACAGTAAAGTGATTCCCTCTATTTAGGTAATCTCATATAATCCCAGTGTGTTTTTAAATAATTGGGCCAAGACTAAATAACAGCTTGGTGGTGTCTTCCATATGTGTCAGTGTAGGGATACACCTATAAAAACGTATATAACATGAATATAAAATTAAATTAAATACTTACAAAATTATTTATTATAATACAGGATTTATTTAGTGGCAATAGTTTGCACAGAGCTTTACAAGATGAAGGGAGTACAGTTACAAATACAATACAATGCAATTCAAGAGGGTTAGGCGTGCCCTGCTCATGGCAGTTTACAATCTAATCTATCTATCTATCTATCTATCTATCTATCTATCTATCTATCTATCTATCTATCTATCTATCTATCTATCTATCTATCTATCTACCTATGTATCTATCTATCTATTTATCTATCTATCTACAGTTCTTAATCACTTTCAATGGTAGATGTTTCCTTTGAAATTCTACTTATGATCAAAGATATTTTCCAACAATAGTAATGGAGCAGAAGGCACTTAGTGAAAGGAGAATTTTAAGTAGTAGACCTGTAACGACAGTAACAGAAAAGGCTTCTGTAGCTGAGCTCTTCTTCTAATGATGCTAGTTTCCTGGCTGTCATACTGGTCACTTGGCCTCAATAGTATAAGTCACTTATACAGAACAAGTATTATTATTATTATTATACAGGATTTATATAGCGCCAACAGTTTTGCAGCGCTTTACAATGTAGGTATAGAGATAAGGACTTTTGTTTCCTGATTGCTTACCATTGCTGCACATTTTTCAGCATATCATTTGCTGCATGTATATTTAAAGCTACACTATGGGCAAAGTGAATAATTTTTTTTTTTAAATATTCCTTTTCTAAGCTCTTTGAAAGGAGCAAAACAAATTTTTACTTACATGGCTCCTTCAGGGAGATGAACTAATAAACATTTTTATTGTGAGGAGCGCATATTTAATTAAATTTACATTTTCAAGTTACATCCTTTGTCATTGAGAAATGAATGTGACTGCCACTCTGTATGCTCCTTAAGTGGAATTTAAAAAGCAGAAATGTCATCCTGATTGGATGATTGGAAAAAATAGAGCTTTAAGTATTTGTAAAATGCACCCAAAGTTCTGAAAAAAAGAAAAAAAAAAGCCTTGTGTAAGCTCCATGTGATCAAAGCTTACACAGGACTAAAGACACTCCTCCCAATCCCATGTGGTCCCTCTCAGGCCAAGTGATTGGCTGACCAGGACACAGCACTGCATTGTGGCAAAGAGTAAAGAGACTCACAATCTCTTCTTACTGCATATTTCACTTCTGCTCCAATGGGGAAAATAGAATGGCGGGGACGGTGGGTTATAAAGTAAACCTGCTATTTATTTAGACTTTACCCTAAGATGTGTTTACACAGAACGAATACCATACCTTTATTTGTGGTACATATTACCTACCAAGGTGTATCCTGTTTGACAACTTTATTCATTTAAATGCAAATTTCATCATTTGATATCATTAGGGCCAGCCCTGTTGTCATACAATACCTTCTCTAATTAGCATTTAACTTGCTGAGATTCTATAAACTTGCTGTTTTGGCTGACAGAGGCATTGACTTAGAACCATGATAAGATTACATCTATTTTATTTTTTACTTTAAAAATGAAATAGCACAGAAAAAATGAAAGAAGATCATTTATAATATTTCTATGTGTGCTAAAGAGAACATTGTAAAAAGAAAACTGAGCATATGTTTAACAGAATGTTCTAACATTAATACATATTATTTTGATTGAATTATTAACAAGTATTTTCCCAAGAAGCAAGTTAGAGCAACCATAGTGCAATGTTTGTCTAAATTTAATAAAATTAGCATAGCCTTCCGTCTTCTCATTTTACTGCTCATGTAGAAAATGTCAGGAAATATATGAATATAGTTGCAGTATAGGTTCTATTTCTAGAAGTTGTTGAAGCATTTTGCTAAGCGAAAAGCAAGAAACATTTCTAATCTCATATATATATATATATATATATATATATATATATATATATATATATATATATATATATATACACTGTATTACCAAAAGTATTGAGATGCCTGTCTTTACACGCACATGAACTTTAATGGCATCCCAGTCTTAGTCTGTAGGGTTCAATATTGAGTTGGCCCCAGCTATAGCAGCTTCAACTCTTCTGGGAAGGCTGTCCACAAGGTTTAGGAGTGTGTCTATGGGAATGTTTGACCATTCTTCCAGAAGCTCATTTGTGAGGTCTCTGGTGTGGAGATGACAACAGCCTTGCATGTAGAGCTAAGTGTCAGTCCGACAGGACACACAAACATGAGGAGGGGGGAGGAGTGCGAAGACAGCGTGGCTCAGTCACTTGGGCAAGCAGCAGATTTTTGGTGGAACCGCTCTACACATGTGTATGGGAGAGATCTGCGTTCCCCTCCTATACACCTATAAGTACCAGCCTGGCCGATCCCGTCTATAGGGAGACATCAGTGAAGGAAAATACAGCACTACATATAGGCAAGGTAGGCATCATCCTAGAGCGCACGTCAGGGGGTGGAGTGAGGAGCTGATCCAAGGGGGGCAGCAAAATGTGGTTTTGCCTAGGGTGTCAAAAACCAGCCCTGATCTGCACCATGTCAAGATTTCTAAACGCATTTAGTTGCTGCCATGTAATTGGCTGATTAGAAATTTGTGTTACCAAGCAATTGAATAGCTGTACCTAATAAAGTGAGAGTATTGTATATTACTATGTTAGATGAAGAAATGCTTGGAAAAATTACACAAGGTTCTCAAAGGTGCAGTTTATGAAGCTCCAGCATGTGTTTTGTGAGCAGAGGAAGTTGTGTTTTCTCTGGGTTTGGTAATCCCAGGTTGGGGCTTGAAGGTTCCAAAGAGTTTTGGGTGAGACGAAACCTTCAATCCTGTATCCAGGTTTTCCTGAAGTTCTGCAGGTTGTGTGTGTGTCCAGGAGCACACACGTGTTATAAGCCAGGTCTGAGAGTATCTCAGGGCAGTTGCAGTTGGAGTTGCAGTTGCTGCCGTTCAGAAACACAGTCAGTGTGTGAGGATAGAGTTGCTGCTAGCCAGATAAGGTGACCTACTGTGAAGACAAGACTCCACATTCCCTCATCAGAAGGATCGGGAAAGCTGAGGCAACTAAAGAGTTCAGGAGGGGGATCTGTAAGTCTCCAGTGGTAGAGTTTGTGGTGGTAGGAGACCCTATCCAGAGGCCAGGAATGGACCAGTACAGTGAGGTTCTGTGATTAAAGGTTAAGTGAGCCTGAAGAACCTGTGGTCTGGGAGACCAGTGTAAGGAGCAGAGGTACTGCTCACAGCACAGCAAGGTGGCTTGGTATTTTTGTTTCTGCTAACCCTACGTGGGAAACCTTGTGCTAAGACTTACGTTTACTTTCAATTAAATCACTCTGTCGTGCCCTTAAACTACAAGTTCAGACTGACATGGACAATTCTCCTTATATTGGGTCTTCCGCAGGCTCTCCTGGCCCCCCCCCCCCCTGCCTGAATGCCCCCATAGCAAGCCGCTTTCTATGGGGGCACTCCTGTGTGCTTGCTACCAAGCTGGCCCTGTGTGTCTGTAAGACACGCAGAGCATGGCTTGGCCCCGATCCCTGCTCTCCTTACTGGCTGTGCTTGACAGCAGCAGAAGCCGTTGCCTCCTTCTGCTGTGTCTGAGCCAATAACGATAAAGAAAGCCGAGAGAGCATCTGCTGGCTCAAGATTGGACACAAGTAAGTATAAGGGGGGCTGGGGGAAAGCTGATTGTAACATGTTTTTTTTTAACTTAGTGCATAAAATGTATTAAGGTAAAGAACCTTCTGTCTTTAAAGCCACTTTAAGGACAAATACATTAAAAAAGGATAATCTAATAATATAAATATTTCCTGGTCTATATCACCTATATATTTCTCATAACTAGAGTCTACTGTAGCAGGGAAAGGGGAATACAACATTAAAATACAACATGTACAATGCATTATTGTAAAAATAATAATAAATGGTAGAACATGTACATAAGGGTGTCACATGTATGTGTGCCCAGGCAGTTTGATATAACCCCAAATAAAATATCAGCACAATATACAGCATGAATTAGTATATACATTATAATTATAGTAGGGTGTGGGTAAATCATGTCTATTGCATACAGTATATAGGCGAAGAAATCCCATTATAATTAAAACTGATGTCTAGTTTCTATAGAGAATGTATGCTATCTTATTGTTTGTTATCCTTCTTTCATGTGTGCTATGTAAAGGAATAGGATTAATAAGCAGAAGACACATGTGGAGCAGAATCCCTTGAAAATATTAATAGGGAATATTTTTCATCTGCATGTCACAGACGTCCAGTCATGTGAAGATAAAGAAAGAGATCCACCGAGATTCTGTACAATATCCTGGATATGAGCTCTGTGTATCTCCAGGCTCTAACAGTGCAGGCTATTCACAGAGGTGGATGCACTGGAATGACATAAAATAAAATACATTATAGAAGAGTGATACAATGGCATGGGTAATTGCACATCACCTGCATGAGCTCAATATCACAGTTCCTATCAGCAATGTATGACAACATTTAGACAGCTACTGTAAGTATTTTAAGAGCAATGCCAGGCAACAGGTAAAATTTTTCAATTGTTGCATTTTTATATTAACATTTACAGTACATTGTAATGTTGTGCTTGCTTTAGTAGTTATGCGCTGTCTAAAAACATTAACTGCTACTGTTGTTCAGAATGTTTTGCCAAGATGCCAAATCAGAGATCCAATTAAGATTTTAACAATATATTCATTTTAACTAGCTATCTTTATTTAATTTAAGATGCTTTAATTTTTTGAGAAAATTTCAGTTGATCCTTCCAGTGTCTTTGATTTCCCGTGTAGCAGATTGCCCATTTACTCCCCATAGTCAGAAGTAGATGCAGAGCCCTTTAATTCCACCTCCCACAACTCCCTGGGTTCCTGGGCATGGCAAGGATGTAAAAATTTCTAATCTTTCCCCTCTCAGTAGCAGTTTAGAGAGGTCACATCTCGTGAAGCACTTGTAGCTGGGTATGTGATCCGCAGCAATGTGAGCAGTTGTCATGGTCTGGGATCAGACTCAGAGGCCAGTAGTTGTAGCAGTATAGAGGTTCATACATTAGTCATTTGGATAAATAAGCAAGCAGATCCCCTTAGCAGATGATGTGGGCTCACCCGAGGAGCAGGGTCTGAGCACTAGCCAGTCTTTACTAGAGCTCCTGGTAGTGGAGATGGGTTTTCGCTGCTTGCTAATGTCAGCCTGCAGCCCTCTGGATTGCCCCACCCGGAAGAGAACAAGCGGGGGTCAGGTAGCGGATAAAGAGTAGACGGATCTCCTCTCACAGGTAGAAATGGTGGTGAGGCACGGTAATGTTATTATTAAGGTAGACTTCAATTATTGCGATATTGACTGGGCAGACAGAACTGCACGCTCATCTAAGGCTCATCATTTTTTTAATTTCTTGCAGCACACAGATCTGATTGCAGATGTGGACGTAAATGATAACTTAGGAAACAGCGATCATAGAGTAATTATGTTCAATGTAAATGATAGGAAAAGGAGGCCTGAGGGTAGAACAACAACACTATATTTTAAAAGAGACAACTTTACTAAACTGTGCTCCATACTACATGACATTAAATGGAATACATGCTTTAAGTGCATATTAAATAATGGCATTAGCCAGTGCCAATGGACATCAAATACAAAAGAAATAAAGTTTAACTTGGATGGCTAAATTCTAGCATAAAAAGGCACATTAATGAGAAAATGCTGTCCTTAAAAAATAGGCTGAGGGGTAACCGTTGGCATTCCAACACTACAAAGAATGCAATAAGAAATGTAAGAGCGCGATCAGGGCAGGTAAAATAGACCACGAGAGACACATAGCAGAGGAGAGTAAAAATCTGGATAAAGGAAGGCCTGTGGACATAGTGTACCTAGATTTTGCCTAAAAAAATGATAACAGTATCCCATAGCAGTTCATTTACAAATTGAGGTCTGTTTGCATTGATGATAGTGTATGTAACTGGATAGAATACTGGTTACAAGAATGTGTCTAGAGGGTGCTGATAAATAGCGTATCTTCTGAAGTTGTAAGTGGGGTACCCCAAGGCTCAGTCCTGGGACCAATTCTGTTCAACTTGCTCATAAACTATATAGAAATTGGTATACATAGTTCAATCTCAGTTTTTGCTGACATTATAAAGCTTAGCAGGGTAATAACAACAGGATATAGCAACTTTACAGGAAGACCTCGATAAAATATAGGGTTGGCTGCCCAGGTGGAAAATTATTATTATTATTATTATACAGTATTTATATAGCGCCAACAGTTTACGTAGCGCTTTACAACTTGAGGGTAGACAGTACAAGTACAATACAATTTGATACAGTAGGAATCAGAGGGCCCTGCTCCTTAGAGCTTACAATCTAAGAGGGGAGGTCAAGAGATACAAGAGGTAATAACTGTGGGTGATGTGCTGATTGAGAAGAGAAATGTACAGTTGTTAGGTGGGGGCCAGATAGGCTTCTCTGAAGAGATGAGTTTTCAGGGATCGTCTGAAAGTGGATAAAGTAGGAGAAAAACGGACGGATTGGGGTAGAGCATTCCAGAGGATGGGGGAGGCTCTGGAGAAGTCCTGAAGGCGAGCATGGGATGAGGTGACAAGGGAGTTTGAGAGCAGGAGGTCTTGGGAGGAGCGAAGAGAACGATTAGGTTGGTATTTTGTGACTAGGTTAGAGATGTAGCTAGGGGCCAAGTTGTGGATGGCTTTGTAAGTTATAGTTAGTATCTTGAATTTAATTCGGTGACTGAGTGGCAGCCAATGGAGGGATTGGCAGAGGGGTGTAGCAGACGCTGAGCGGTTTGTGTGGTGGATGAGCCTGGCCGCAGCGTTCATGATGGACTGAAGTGGGGATAGCCTATTTAGAGGTAAACCAATGAGGAGGGAGTTGCAGTAGTCAAGGCGGGAGATGACCAGGGAGTGGATTAGAAGCTTTGTGGTGTCAATGGTTAGGAAGGGGCGTATCTTGGAGATGTTGCGAAGACAGAGGCGGCAAGCTTTGGATAGTGATAGAATGTGGGGTCGAAAGGTTAGTTCAGAGTCCAGGATTACACCTAGGACCTTGGCGTGGGGAGATGGGTTGATAGTTGAGCCGTTGATCTTGACAGGGAGATCAGGGGAAGTGGCACCTGAGGGAGGAAATATCATGAGCTCAGTTTTGGATAGGTTGAGTTTGAGAAAGTGATGTGACATCCAGGCTGATATGTCTGCTAATAAGTTGGTAATGCGTGAGGAGACAGATGGAGAGAGCTGGGGGGTGGAGAGATAGATTTGGGTGTCATCAGCGTAGAGATGATATTTAAAGCCGTGGGAGGCAATCAACTGACCCAAGGAGGTGGTGTAGATTGAGAAAAGGAGAGGTCCGAGAACAGAACCTTGGGGGACCCCAACGGAAAAAGGAAGAGGAGAGGAGGAAGTAGAGTTGTAAGTGACACTGAAGGAGCGGTGGGATAGGTAGGATGAGAACCAGCGAAGAGTGCAGTCACGGAGACCAAAGGAGTGGAGTTTTTCGAGGAGGAGTGGGTGGTCCACTGTGTCAAAGGCAGCAGAGAGATCCAGGAGAAGTAGTACAGAATAGTGTCCATTGGCTTTAGCCATTAGTAGGTCATTTGAGAGTTTAATGAGAGCAGTTTCCGTGGAGTGTTGAGGGCGAAAACCGGACTGAAGGGGATCAAGAAGTTTATTCATGGTCAGATGGTCACTTAATCGGTTGTAGACCAGTCTTTCAAGAAGTTTGGAGGAGAAGGAGAGTAAGGAGATGGGACGTAAGTTGTTGAGGTTTAATATTGAAAACTTTAAAGTAATGCACTTCGGGCTAAAAATATGAATGCAATTTAATTGCTAGGGAGAGAACCTTTTGGGGAATTTAGGATGGAAAAGGATCTGGGGATTTTAGTAAATCACAGGCTTAGCAATAGGATGCAATGCCAAGCTGCAGCCAGCAAGACAAGTAGCCTATTAGCATGAGTATTTACTAAAGAGATAAGACCATAATTCTACCACTTTACAAAACTCTGGTTCAGTCACATATTGTGTATGCCACCCAGTTCTGGTTGCCAGTCGTCAGGAAGGATGTGCTGGAACTGGAGAGAGCTCAGAGAGGGGCAACAAAGCAAATAAGGGAGCTGGAGAAGGGACACTTAAAAAGAGATATGATCACAATATACAAAAATCTAAATGGTGAGTAGTAGACTAATATAGAGAGTAAACAATTCAGTCTCAGGTCACTTAAGATAAGAAGACACACGGCCACTCAATGAATTTGAACAAGAAGCAGTATAACCTTAAATATGTAAGGCGTTGTTAGAGCAGTAAGGGTTTGGCACTCCCTTCCACAGTTGGTGGTGTCAGTGGGGAGTGTCAATAATGTAAAAAAACTTTTAAATGGGCATCTTAGCAAAAACAATATACAGGGACATAGGAAACAGTAGTGACAAAAACACACACACATGCACACACATTGAACTGGATGGACTGGTGTCATTATGCAACCTTACCAACTACTGCATGTAATCCCATTCACACACAGAACTTTATTTATCATCCCAATACAGTTCTATCACTTAGATTTAGCAGGATTTTAGCAAATTGTGATGTATTTCTGCTCTCTAATTAGGATTTTAGTGTATTTTTAGTAAAAATATTGTTTAGATATATTCATGGGGGCAATGAAAGCCCTATCTGTATAGAATCTGTAACTGTCCCTTTACCTTCTGCCTAACCTACCAACATCATTTATGCTCCCACATACTGCGCCTAACTTGGTCTGCTATCTGCAGGGTTTCCTTTTCAAGACACATGTCTATTCTCCATAGGCCCATAAGCCCAGGTAAAATAGTAATATTTCAATAGGATTGGAGCTAGCAAAGTGACGTCAACTAGCGCAGACCGCACTGCAAGCGGCCGTGCAAGATTTTATCTCTAATCCATTGTCCATGATGTAAGTGCAATTTTTATTTAATAAACCAGCTTTATACGCATTAATGCACTATGAGCGTCTTCCATTATCTTTTATAACCACATGATGTAATTAACAAGATTAAGGAGCACCATCAACCTGAATACATTCCCTAGAGCTGGCTGACCACTCGTCTTCAGAGGCGCTTCCACTCACATGCATTTGATCTCTTGGTGGGATCATTTGATTTGGTAAGCGGACAATTTTCACATATAGAGCACAGCGGTGACACACTTTCCATTGTGGATTATTTCAGCTGCACTACAAAGAGTTTGTTGTATTTGCACGTGGGAAAGTTGGAGCATTATCTTTTCAGTAAACACATTGAATTGTGGAGCACTGGACTATTTATCAACTTTTTGCACCATTTATTATTTGTCATTTTTTGTGAACGGATTGTGGCTACTTATCCAAAAAATTATTTTTGATTTAATTCATTTGATGCACCATTCTAGGCAACAAGAGTTTCACTTATCTAGTGACACTTTGCCATTTGAATGTTCACTACTGATTTTGTTTATTGCACATTGTTTATTGCATCTGTTACCTAAACATTTTTAGGATACTATCTCAGTCAAAAACAGCGCATCTTATTTATTTTACGTCTTTTTCTCCTCACTATTCAAGGAATGTTTGATTGCAGCAGCTTTTTGATTTCACCTATTTGCAGCTGAGTGCTCCTTTTTGTATTGTTTAACCACTTCCCACCCGGCCACTGCACATATACGGCCGGGTGGGCGCTTCCTCCTTCTGAGTGGACGTTCAGGAACGTACCTCAGAAAGAGGGGGATTGGGCGCACGCGTGCCCTCACAGTGGCACGATCCCGATGCGCTCATGTCACCCGGACACGGCTCATCTCCGATCGGCAGGAGGGCTCTGTGGTTGGCCCTCCTGATCACATGACGACTGTGTCCAATCACAGCCATCATGTGATGTAACCAGAGAGCTGGTTGCTAGGCGATCCGCTCTCCTCTCCTCACACGGACGTTGTCAGTGAGGAGAGGAGAGGTGATTTTTTACAGCTTTTTACACAATGATCACTGGCCCAGTGTGTAACACACAATGTCCCCTACATAGTGTCCCCAAAACACTGTCCCCACACATGTCCCTACACAGTAAAAACATCTGTCCCATATATGTAACAGTAAAATCATATGTCCCAATGATCATTTGCACACATATGTCCGAGATCATCTACGCACATATGTACATGATTATCTGCGCACATATGTCCGTGATCACACAAACCAATTATTATACACTTAACTGGATTTTTTTTTACCAAAGACATGTAGCAGAATACATTTTGGCTTAAATTTATGACAAAATTTGATTTTATTGGATTTCTTTTAAAACAGAAAGTAGAAAATATTGTTTTTTTTTTTAATTTCCACTCTTTTTTTGCTTATATCGCAAAAAATAAAAAACTGATTTGTGAATAAATACCACCAAAATAAAGCTCTATTTGTGTGAACAAAATGATAAACATTCCATTTGGGTACAGTGTTGCATGACCGCGCAATTCTTATTGAAAGTGCGAGAGCAATGAAAGCTGAAAATTGGCCTCGGAAGGAAGGGGGTGAAAACGCCCAGTATTGAGGTGGTTAAAATAGTAATATGCATTCAAATAAAAGTGTCATAGGCACATGCTTAGTATGCAGATATAAATGAAAGATTAGGAGGAAGACCGAGTCAGCTGCTTTATGCTACAACTTGAATGACTATTAAGATGCTAGACATGGTTTTCTAGACTTTTTTTTTTTTTTTTTTTTACAAATAGATAACTACTAGCTCAGATCCACAAGAGAACTACTAGGAGCTTTTGTACTATAACGAAGTAATAGCAAAACATTCAATGTTATGTGATAGCATTCCTAGCAGGTTGAATGCTCTTGTTTTGGAAGAGTGCTATAAAATAAACCACATTTTGAATTCTAAACCTCAGCACTATAAGAAACGATACACGAACACAACAATAAAATAACAATTATTGTGTAATTGCTGTAGTCTTTCTTGTTGTAAACTCAGGGGCGAAATGTGCTGTCTACAAGCTCTGAAGCTGTGGGAGATCCCTAAACTGCAAGTTTTTAAATTTCTACAGTTTGATTATTTTTTTTTTCTTCTTATTTGTTAGTGTAGCTGTAAAGAAACTTTTTAATTATGTTCAAAGCTTCATTGCAACATTTCCTCCACAAAATTGCATTGTCAGTCTTAACTAGATTATTTTTTAGGTAATGAAAACAGGTATTGAAGTTTAACATTCTGCAAGTTTGACAAATATACTGTATATATGGGTGTTTGGGTGTTTTGGTCTCCATCAAAAGAAAGTAGTAAACCGTTACCACAGAAGACCCGTAGAAAACAAACCGTTAGTCCCTACCTGCTGTATATGATATTTATGAACAAGAAACTTTTAGTGCTCTATAGCTAGAAAACGTACTGCCAATTCCTGGTGGTACACAGAAGTTGTGTACAGTACTCTATTTCCTGACAATGCACTGATATATCTTGATAGACCGAGATAAAGAGGCTAATTTATGAAACTGAAGAAAAGAAAACATGAACAAAACTGATGTTGCTGTCCAATCAGAATTCTTGGTTATTTTGAAATTCTAAAACCCTGTTGGTTTTTTATGGCACTTGACTTTGGTCTTATTTTCTGCAGGTCTGCTTGTGGAGTTGATGTGGGGGACCACATTCGTTTCCTGTGCTGACTATAATAATACTCAGGCTGATTTTTTTATTTTAAAAGGAGTTACATAGGTTAAAAAAGATACAAGTCCATCCATTTCAACCAACAGAAAAAATAAAAATTGTGTGAGCATTCACTTTAATTATTCATGTGAAAAACAAATCTCGGTTATCTGCAAGTGATGAGATGATTGATGTAAATATTCACACAATTTATTGTGTGAAAATTCTCGATTCCTTTATTAAATCAACCCTCTTTTAACAACTTAATTTGCTTATTGCTATGTGCTTTTCTTCCTAAGCGTATGTGTGAGTGGTAATCTATCTACGCTATATTACCAAACGTATTGGGACGCCTGTCTTTACATGCACATGAACTTTAATGGCATCCCAGTCTTAGTCTGTAGGGTTCAATATTGAGTTGGCCCAACCTTTGCAGCTATAACAGCTTCAACCCTCCTGGGAAGGCTGTCCACAAGATTTAGGCGTGTGTCTATGGGAATGTCTGACCATTCTTCCAGAAGCGCATTTGTAGGGCACTGACGTTGGAAGAGAAGGCCTTGCTCGCAGTTTCTACTATAATTCATCCCAAAGGTGTTCTATTGGGTTGAAGTCAGGACTGTGCAGGCCAGTCAAGTTCCTCCACCCCAAGCTTGTTCAATATTGAACCCTATGGACTAAGACCCCATACACACTATTAGATTTTCTGCAGATTTTTACCAAAACCATATAATATGAGGTCAAACCTTAAGAGTTTCAATTTGTATGCAATCAGGCAGGCCCTTGCACTACAGGCTTTGGAAAATCTGAAGACAACAATCTGCAGAAATTCTAATAGTGTGTATGGGGCTTTAGACTGGGGTGCCATTAAAGTTCATGTGTGTAAAGGCAGGCGGCACAATACTTTTTGTTCTATCTATCTATCTATCTATCTATCTATCTACCTATCTATCTATCTATCTATCTATCTATCTATCTATCTCTCTCTCTCTCTCTCTCTCTCTCTCTCTCTCTCTCTCTCTCTCTCTCTCTCTCTCTCTCTCTCTCTCTCTCTCTCTCTCTATCTATCTGAACCAATTGTAAGCAACGAAAATTTTTCACTCTAAGTTCACTCTAGTTACCCAATCATGTGAAAAGCAAACAATCTTTCCCTTTGAATACCCAATCATATGCAGATGCTTTCATATTATTGGATAATTGAAGTTTATATTTACACAATTTGAGTCAGCCCAACTATGTCACGGAGAGACTGCATTCCGTATGTATTTTCCGCATTCTTTGTTGTGTGTGTACTCCAGTTCTCTTCATACCTGGTACACTGCCTGTAAATAATTCTACATCCCTAACTCCTTCACATTGGAAACAAATGAACAATCATCTGAACAGCATCGGTCTGGCACATCTAATGATGAGTAGGTTACTGGCAATTTTCCCCTATGAAATCCCTGTGTATTGATAAGTGGAATATTCTACTAAGGACATGAGTGCAACTCACTTCAACTTCATTTTGTATTTGGAAACAATCTTACTGATTCCATTATCTTTTTGTTTCATTCGTAATGGTTTAGAAATGAATATAAACAATGTTTATGCGACACAGTACTATAAATGCATGGTTACAAGACTTTATGATAATGGTAGTGAGGCTGATCATACAGCAGCGAGGCTTTGAATAAATTTTACATTTTTCGCCAAGCACTTGTTTCATATGTAAGGCCGACTGGCATTAAACTGATGTATTTTTGCCATAAGAAATGCTGATTTAATCCTATGAAGAAGTAAATACACTATGTAAATAACCACATTGCACTGAAACGACCCGTTGTACAACTAGAACATCAGAAACAGAAATCTTGGTGGTTTTGTAGAAAATAGTTAACTTTTTGTGAGCATTGTACAAACCTCCTGACCTCATCTGTATGGTGGAAATATTTATTACAGGCTTTTATATAGCATCAACAATTTAGGCAGCTCTTTACATTCTGTGCATTGATATCAGTCTGTACGAACCGAGGACCCCAGTGCTGTAAGACTAGCCATAGACGGTTCAGTAGGAACCGGCTGAGATTCGAACCATGTGTGGGTAGGCTAAATGTACCAAGTTGATCGATCGATCAACTTGGGTACAACTAGCCTGCTGGATTCACTTGCAATTATTACTAGTGGCTGCTATAGCTGCTAGCAATAATCACTGTCTTTTCTCAGCAGGGACAGCTCCCCCCCCCCCGGAGTAGACAATTGCTCGGCAGGAGGGATTCCCCTGTCAACACTGTCTGTGTTGATGGGGGAATCATGCAAATTTCTTTCCTGCAACCCATGTAAAAAAAATCATACCTTCTATGGCCTGCCTAAGGCAGAAGCTAACCACCAAGCCACTGTGTTACTCAATGAATTATGTGTTAGCTATTTTAAAAAAATAAAATAAAACAGAGATAAAGTATATATCATTTTAATGCAATCACTGTGAAATTGCAAGTTGAAAATGTGCATGTATGCATATTTGGTCAGCTGTATTTCATTATCCATATTTTTTATTATCTATACGCCTTCTAGCCTAGTAGCCTCTTCCTCGGCATTAGTGGGAAATAATGAAAGTAATGCTACTATCTGACAGAAATGCTGTAATCAGACCCTCACAGAAAGATCCCTGTCTGAACTATTTGCATTCTTTGCCAGGAATTGGGTGGTTCTATCCCTTCCTAATCCTCCCTCTCTTCTGCTCTTTTATCAGTCATTTGTTACTTGTTTTACTAAAAGTACCCGTCAATCAAATGAGAAGGGAGAACACAATGCAGGACTGGGAAGAGCCACACTGTCATAAGGGAGGAACCCTTATGCCGTATACACACGTAAAATGTGCGATCGGAGCTTGTTGTCGGAAATTCTGACCATGTGTAGGCTCCATCAGACAGTTTCCATTAGAATTTCCGTCACACAAAATTTGAGATCTGGTTCTCAAATTTTCCAACAACAAAATCCGTTTGCACAAATTCCGATCGTGTGTACACAGTTCCTTCGTACAAAGTGCCACGCATGCTCAGAATCAAGCAGAAGAGCCGCACTGGCTATTGAACTTAATTTTTCTCGGCTAGTCGTACGTGTTGTATGTCACTGCGTTCTTGACGTTCTGAAATTCCGTCAACTTTGTGTGACCGTGTGTATGCAAGACAAGTTTCAGCCAACATCCATCGGAAAAAATCCATGGATTTTGTTGTCGGAATGTGCCATCAATGTTCAATCATGTGTACGTGGCATAATTCAAACAGAGGAGCTTAAAGTGATTGTAAAGTCTTGTTTTTTTTTCCATTAAAATAACAAACATGTTATACTTACCTGATCTGTGGAGTGGTTTTGCACAGGGCAGCTCGAATCCTCCTCTTCTCGGGTCCCAGGCTGGAGCTTCTGGCTCCTCCCTCTTGTTGAGTGCCCCCACAGCAAGCAGCTTGCTATGGGGCATCCGAGCCGAGCTGCAGCTCCGTGTATCCATTCAGACACGGGGCGGTGGTTCGGCCCCAGCCCTTATCTCTCCTGATTGACTAACTGACTTTGATTGACAGCAGCGGGAGCCATTGGCACTGCTGCTGTTTCTCAGCCAATCAGGAGGGAGAGTCCTGGAGGGCCGAGACACTCGTGGACATCGCTGGATAGAGATGGGGCTCAGATAAGTATTAGGAGGACTGAGGGGGCTGCTGTACACATGTATAGAATGCAATCGGAATAAAAATCATCTGCCTTTACAATCACTTTAATAACATACTTGTTGGAGGTATGGGAAGTCTTTGACCGCTAATCTGTGCAGCCATAATAACTGAAGCCAAAAGGTCATAAGCAATCCCAGACACTTAACTGTGCCCAGTGCCAGGACAAGGTCCTCCAGCACCCAAACCTACCAAAGTTTTGTCGTTTTTTTTTGGGGGGGGGAGCAGGTACCTAGTTTTGACAGCATGTATCACCATGGCGTTTCGAACAAAGTTCACCCCTCTCTTCACCTGCAGACTTCTGGGACACATCACAGGTCCCAGAAGACTGCGGGACCATTCACAAAGCTCAAGCATGCACAATGGGAAACTGGCATCCCGCTTTCCCTTAGTTTAGGATGCCAGTGCCTAGACCTGAAGGCCATTGAAGAATTGGCTTGGATGAGGAGAGAGTGGGATCCTTAGACAGGTAAGTGTCCTTATATCAAAAGTCAGCAGCTACAGTATTTATAGCTGCTTGTATAAATCTTTTTTTTTTGGGGGGGGGGGAACTGAAGCTTCTCTTTAGCTACACATTTTATTTAGCAGTTTATCCCTTTTATAAAGGAACCCCATTTATAGTACAAGGCATTGTCGTTTTAATTTGGTGCTACATGAAAGAATGGAAATGTAAAAAGTTTACTTACAGAAGAATAAAAAAATATTAGCAAAACAAAATACTCAAGGGAAGAAGGAAATGAAGAAGTTGTAGTAATATTAAACCCTCAGCATTCTTTAGCTGATTGCACTGAGCATAATTATTTAAACATTCTCAGGTAAACTATTTGGTAAAATTCTTACCCCAGCACTTGCACTTTAATTTACTTCTCTGGCTTTCTGGTCTTTCCAAACATTGGACAGTGCAGTCTCCAGCAAGTCTGTTAGTGTGGACAAAGGAGGAGGAGGAGGAGGGAGGAGCAGGCACAAGCCTTGCCACCCTGGTCTACTGAGCTGTGTGTTTCTGTTGATGCAGGGAGATGATGTAGGGGGACACAACCCTAGTCCCTGTATGCAAAGATGATTCCATAGAATGCTGCGGGAGGAAGGAACCACCGTAAAACAGGATACTTGGAAATAAAAAATTAATTGAATTCCCCCATCCACACAAGTGAGTTGGATGGAGGAATCCTCCTCATTGTGCTATTCTATTCTGACAGAGGGGACTCCTCTATCAGAACACACTGATCAGTGCCGCAGCCAATCGGCTGCAGGCACTGATGGAATGAAAGTTTTCCAGCAGTCCCAATTCACAAAACCCAATCATTAGATCGACTTCTGTCAAGCGGGACTGGCAATAGATGATCGAAATTCATGGGGTTCCTGCTGATCTGGCTGAATTTCCATCCATCTATGGCCAACTTAACCACTTCAGCCCTGGAAGGATTTACCCCCTTAATGACCAGGCCATTTTCTGCGATATGGCACTGCGTTATTTTAACTGACAATTGCGCGGTCGTGCAATGCTGTACCCAAATAAAATTGATGTCCTTTTTTCCCACAAATAGAGCTTTCTTTTGGTGGTATTTGTTTACCTCTGCAGTTTTTATTTCTTGCACTATAAACAAAAAAAAAACAACAGTTTTGAAAAAAAACACAATATTTTTTACTTTTTGCTATAATACATATAAAAAAAAAATGTAAAAAATAATAATTTATTCACCAGTTTAGGCCAATATGTATTCTTCTATATATTTTTGGTAAAAAAAAATCACAATAAGCGTATATTGATTGGTTTGCGCAAAAGTTAGAGCGCCTACAAAATAGGGGATAGATTTATGTCATGTTTATTATTTTATTTTTTTTACTGGTAATGGCAGCAATCTGCGATTATTAGCGGGACTGCGATATTGCGGAAGACAGATCGGACAGAGCGGACAGATCGGACACTTTCGACACTTTTTTGGGGTGACATTATTACAGTGATCAGAGCTAAAAATATGCACTGATCACTGTATAGATGACACTGGCAGGGAAGGGGTTAACACTGGGGGGGTGATCAAAGGGTTAAGTGTGTCTTAGGGAGGTGTTTCTAATTGTGGGGGAGGGGACTGACTGGGAGTTTAGAGAGATCGCTGTTCCTGATCACTAGGAACAGACAGACGATCTCTATACTTTCCTGTCAGAACGGGGATCTGCTTTGTTTACATAGGCAGATCCCCATTCTGCCTCTCTGTTGAGCGATCATGTGTGGCCGGACCCGCGCAACGCCTCCCCCGCCGTGCAGCGCAATAGGGCCCCTCCCTGCCACAGTACATGTGCAGTGGACAGTCCTTAAGCGGTTAAAGTGGTTATAAAGTCTAAACTTTTTTTACTTTAATGCAAGGTATTAGTATCCCCACTGAACCCCCCTTACACATACCTGAGCCCTCTTTTGATCCAGCACTGTGCTCATCTGCAGCTCTTCTCTCCCCTCACTTTTTGGTCTCACTGATTTAGATGAGGCAGCCATTGGCTTCGGCTGCTGTCAATCAAGGCCAGTAAAAAGACAGTGGGGGGTGGAGTCCCAAAGTCTGTGTCAAAGCGGCTTTCTATGGGGGCCGAGGGGAGCACTGGCGGGGGCCCAAGAAGAGGAGGTTTGGGGGCGCTCTGTGCAATTCCAGAGGAAGTAAGTATAAACTTGTTATCCTAAAGAAAAAAAAAAAGCATTTACAATCACTTTAAGTGAAAAAATGTAAAAAATAATAATTTATTCACAGTTTAGGCCAATATGTATTCTTCTATATATTTTTGGTAAAAAAAAATCACAATAAGCGTATATTGATTGGTTTGCGCAAAAGTTAGAGCGCCTACAAAATAGGGGATAGATTTATGTCATTTTTATTATTTTATTTTTTTTACTGGTAATGGCAGCAATCTGCGATTATTAGCAGGACTGCGATATTGCGGAAGACAGATCGGACAGAGCGGACAGATCGGACACTTTCGACACTTTTTTGGGGTGACATTATTACAGTGATCAGAGCTAAAAATATGCACTGATCACTGTATAGATGACACTGGCAGGGAAGGGGTTAACACTGGGGGGGGTGATCAAAGGGTTAAGTGTGTCTTAGGGAGGTGTTTCTAACTGTGGGGGAGGGGACTGACTGGGAGTACAGAGAGATCGCTGTTCCTGATCACTAGGAACAGACAGACGATCTCTATACTTTCGTGGCAGAACGGGAATCTGCTTTGTTTACATAGGCAGATCCCCATTCTGCCTCTCTGTTGAGCGATCATGTGTGGCCGGACCCACGCAACGCCTCCCCCGCCGTGCAGCGCAATAGGGCCCCTCCCTGCCACAGTACATGTGCAGTGGACAGTCCTTAAGCGGTTAAAGTGGTTATAAAGTCTAAACTTTTTTTACTTTAATGCAAGGTATTAGTATCCCCACTGAACCCCCCTTACACATACCTGAGCCCTCTTTTGATCCAGCACTGTGCTCATCTGCAGCTCTTCTCTCCCCTCACTTTTTGGTCTCACTGATTTAGATGAGGCAGCCATTGGCTCCGGCTGCTGTCAATCAAGGCCAGTAAAGAGACAGTGGGGGGTGGAGTCCCAAAGTCTGTGTCAAAGCGGCTTTCTATGGGGGCCGAGGGGAGCACTGGCGGGGGCCCAAGAAGAGGAGGTTTGGGGGCGCTCTGTGCAATTCCAGAGGAAGTAAGTATAAACTTGTTATCCTAAAGAAAAAAAAAAGCATTTACATTCACTTTAAGTGAAAATGATGTAATGGTCTCATAAATGTAATAAACATCCTTAGCTAAGACATGAGTTTGCAGGCTGCCCCCTCCCCCCGTTATCCCAAATAACAACCATAGATAATTAATATCCTTTAAAAGAAATACACAACAAATAAATTGCCTTAATAATGGCTGTGGCACTTGTATTGGTTTGTTCACATTACTAATAGAACATTACTTATTAAATTCAATTACTCAAATCATAATAGGACAAAATCATTTAAATGCTTAGTCTTAAGAACCTAAGCAAATATTATAAACGTAATGCAATAAAAATTCCCCCTTATTTAAGGGAGACATACACAATAAAGTGCTCACAACAGGTGGGAGGGTGGGTAGCCCCTTTTGCTGACACTGACCAACAGCAAGATTGGCTTGGTTTGCAGCCCTTTATATATTGAGCCCAATAAGTTCTGGAAGGTTCTACCACACCTCATTGGTCAGTCTTTTACCTGTTCACAAGATGTGCAGAAAATGTAAAGGGGCATTGGGGGGTAACCACGAACACATGCAAGTGTACCCCAAAAATAACAAGTATGTTAGTATTCAGTTATCTTTTGTGCAATGGGTTCATTTTTTTTTCCACTTCAGCTTTGGAAGGTTTACCCCCTTTAATGACCAGGCCATTTTTTGCGATACGGCACTGCGTTGCTTTAACAGACAATTTCACAGTCGTGCAACACTGTATTCTAATAAAATTGATGTCCTTTTTTCCCCACAAATAGAGCTTTATTTTGGTGGTATTTGACCACCTCTGCGGTTTTTATTGTTTGCACTATAAACAAAAAAACACCGACAATTTTGAAAAAAAAAAAAATTTTACTTTCTGCTATAAAACATATCCAATAAAAAAAAGTAAAAATGTTATTTCTTCATCACTTTAGGCCAATATGTATTCTGCAACATGTTTTTGGTAAAAAAAAAAAAAAAAAAAGTCCAATAAGCGTATATTGATTGGTTTGCACAAAAGTTATCACGTCTACAAACTATGGGATAGATCTATGGACTTTTTATTTATTTTTTTACTAGTAATGGCGGCAATCAGCGATTTTTAGTGGGACTGCGACACTGTGGTGGACAAATCAGACGCCTAACTGACACTTTTAACACTTTTTATGGACCGGTGACACCAAAACAGTGATCAGAGCTAAAAAAAATGCACTGTCAATGTATTAATGACATGGCAGGGAAGGGGTTAACATCAGGGGTGATCAAAGGGTTAAATGTGTTCCCTAGGAGTGCTTTCTTACTGTGTGAGGGATGATTTCCCTCACATGGTATAGTGGGAGGTTTGGGTAGTATGGGGTGGTATAGTAAAATGTTTGGGGCCAATTTAGACAGGAGCTCATTAACCACTTCAATACCGGGCACTTATACACCTTCCTGCCCAGACCAATTTTAAGCTTTCAGTGCTGTCGCACTTTGAATGACAATTGCGCGGTCATGCAATGCTGTACCCAAACTGAATTTTTATCATTTTGTTCCCACAAATAGAGCTTTCTTTTGGTGGTATTTGATCACTTCTGGGATTTTTATTTTCTGCTAAACAAATTAAAAAAAGATCGAAAATTTGGAAAAAAAAATGTTCTTTTTTGTTTTAGTTACAAAACTTTGTAAATAAGTAAGTTTTCTCCTTCACTGATGAACACTGATGGGGCTGCACTGATGGGCACTGATAAGGCGGCACTGATGGGTGGCACTGATGAGGTGGCATTGATGGGCACTGATGATGGGCACTAATATGCGGCACTGATGGGGAACTGATAGGCGGCACTGATGAGCACTGATAGCTGGCACTGACATGCGGTACAGATGGGCACTGATAGGCGGCACTGATGGGCACTGATAGGCGGCACAGATGGGCACTGATAGGTGGCACGGATGGGCACAGATAGGCAGCAACGATGAGCATGGATAGGCGGCACAGATGGGCGCTGATAGGCGGCATGGATGGGCATGGATGGGCACTGATAGGCAGCACGCATGGGCATGGATGGGCACTGATAGGTGGCACTGATGTACTGTAACATATGGTACTGATGGATGCCAATCAGTGCCAAACAATAATACCTGCCAATCAGTGATGCCCATTGTGGGCACTGATTGGCATCCATTGTGGGCACTGATTGGCATCCCTGGTGGTCTAGGGTGGCATACCTTGTGTTGGGCATCCCTGGTGGTCTGGTGGCATCCCTGGTGGTCCAGTGTGGGCATCCTTGGAGGGCTGCACTGATAATCGATCAGCACAGACTCCTCTGTCAGAAGAGCAGCCGATCGGCTCTTCTCTATTCGTGTCTGACAGACACGAGTGAGGAAAAGCCGATCACAGGCTCTTCCTGTTTACACCGTGATCAGCCATGATTGGACACGGCTGATCACGCAGTAAAGAGTCTCCGTCGGAGACTCTTTACCTAGATTGGAGTTGCGGTGTGTCAGACTGACACACCGCAACAACGATCGCCACGATGCGAGCCCCCCGGGGCGCACAGCGGCTTAATATCCTAAAGATGTCATATGACGTCTGGTCAGGGTATGAAACCACTTTGCCGCCATCGTTTTGCTATATGGCGGGCGGCAAGTGGTTAACCTACCAGCATGCAACCTACCTCACAGCACTGAGTTTCCTGAACCCAGCTTTAATCTGAATTCATTTTTAATGGGAAAAGTTTAGGCATACCCAAAGTAAATAGATACATTGTATTATTAATCCTGACTTGAGGGAGCTATGGTGCAGAGGGGTGTGCTATGTTATAGAGCCCTTGATGGGGACCAGTGAAACCAATATAATGATCAGTGCTAAAAAAATATGCACTGTCACTATACTAATGACATGGCAGGGAAGGGGTCATCAAAGGGTTAAATGTGTTCCTTGGGAGTTCTTTGTAACTGTGTGAGGGATGGTTTCACTGTAGAAAGACAAAGATCCTTGTTCCTGCTTAGCAGAAACACAAGATCTCTGTACGTGATTTTGCGCTTAAGGGCCACCCTGCCGCAGTATATGTATATGGGGCAGTCCTTAAGCGGTTAACAATCTACTGAGCTGCCCAGAACCAGTTCTTAAGGGAGTCGATTCCACATTTTTACAGCTCTTACTGTGAAGAAGCCTTTCCAAATGTGGAGGTTAAATCTATTTTCCTCCAGAATTAAAAAGCCTCCTTGTCCTTCAGTTGGTGGAATTGAGAATACAGAGAATGGAACCATCTATCGGGGCCTTTTCACTAAAGTATAAGGCTTTACAAGAAGGTCTTTTAAATGTGTTACTTCTCTTATTAGCTGTTTCCCATGTGTTTTTTTCATGTATTGTCAGACCTTTCAATTTGTTTTTATTACTCATTAATATTGATGCCAATTGGTTGCTGACGTCCCATCTCATGCAAACTTCCAGCTCACAAACAATAGATATTTATTAAATGCCGCACATTCAGTTTTATTTTTTAGGTCCCATGCTAAAGGATAATGAAGTGTATAGCAGCGACTGTTTTGTTTTCATTTTGTGGTTTTGTAGCGGCTTATGCCACTTCCTTCCTTGGGTATGTTCCATATTCAATACAAAGGTGGGGGGGGGGGGGCTACAATTGTGTCATTCACTCAGGTGACAATAACAGTGGGCCGCTAATTAAGAGAATGAGCCAATCCATTACATCAGGCAGGAAGCTAGAACACCTCGACGTGATGGAATAAGATGATTAAAGTGTTTATTAGCATAATTATGCTTTTCTCCAGGCTAGAATGCTACTGTTCATAGTGACACTGCTATATAGGGTAGAGGAGGGAAAAACACATAACTTTTTTAGCAGAGAAGGTGACTTTTCACTAGAGTTGCAATACCTGTGGTGTTTGTACCCCTGAGGGTACTTCTGCCTAGCAAAATATACTTAATTTAATATAAAAAGAAATAAGTTACCGGTTAATACATCTTATTAAAAAGCAGTGTTCAGCAGATCATTATTTCTTAAAAAAAAAATGACATTTTTTTTTTAATTCCCTAGGAATATGCATTGTCATCTAGAAGGCATTAAAAAACCTATAAACCATGCGCTTACTCCAAAAAAGTCATAGATGTAAGCAGCTAACACAACAAATAGAAAATTTGTAATAAATCATAAATAACCAAGTGTAGCGCTAAAAAATGAGAAAGAAAATATTGCTATACCACATATAATAGCAAAATGAATTGTGAAAAGATAGTGTTTTGTATACTTTGTGAACATTCATACATATAGAACACTTATGTTATAAAGCCTTAGGGTCACCAAAAGTGATAACAGGATGTAAAAATGGCAATAAAGTCCAAAACTGAATGTGCAGATACGGTGAACATAAATTTTGCAATGGTGATAAATTCCAAAACATATACTCGTGAGAGATTTCTGTATGTAATCCAACATGTGCTGACAGACCCTTGTGCGAAACCGCCACCTAGGATGACTGGAGGCTTACCAGAAAGTTGGGACCCACCTAGCATACGCTATATGGGTCAAACAGGCTTGGATTGCTCAATGGCAATGAAGGTAGGGAACCAAGGGCTGGTGAATGGTGAAGTTGTAATGTTGCTATCCCAAAGAGGTCTTCTTCATATGGAAGCTCGGACACCAACGGACATTACCCACATGTAATGAAGAAGGGGCTCATAGCGTAATTCCGTAAACCATAAAAAATTTATTAAAAGGAAAAACACTTACATTTCAGAATAAAAAGCGCTTGCAAGTAAAATGGCGGCAGTGGAGTTCTCCCGCCGCGTTTCATCATACAAGACTTCGTCTGGGGTACTTGCCCACTGCAGCCAGACTCATCTATCAACTTCCGTTTAGGAGTACTAATACCTAGGGTGTATATTATGTCTGATACTTTTTACATGCATGTGCCTTTCCATCCGTTGCACATTATTTTATTATTATTATGATTATATTTACTTTATTTTGACAATTGGGTAGTTATTATTAAAGTATTGTCGTTTTTGAAGTAATACAATATGAGCTATATGGGGACATAGAGTGAGTCAAGAGATGGAATAATTAATTGTCCATCTCTTCTCTCTCCTGCTGAGAATCCATCTTCTTCATATTTTTTTCATTTTTTTTGTTTTCATGGACTCATCTATCATCTTTGAATGAAGTCCTGATCGTGTTTAGGTCACCCATTAATGCACACTCATTGCGTACACTTTGAAGGCCGGTCTGGGGATTATAACATAATTTCCGGCCCTTTTCCCCTCTCTGCAGGTCACTTCCTGGTGTGATCAAACGGAGACCGGAGGTGATGTACGCATGCGTCGTTTTTTGATGACGTTACCGCGCTGGACCACGCCGCGCGCATGCGCGAGCGCGGTCTCTATTAGACTATGGGGGATGTGATTGAGGTTGAGACGCACAGTTGCGGCCTCGCCCTTCATTGATGTCACCGCGCTAAACTACGCCGCGCGCATGCGCGAGCGTGGTTTTTTATCGTAATATACGTTAGGGGGGATGTCACTGATGTGGTGATGCAGAGTCACGGCCTCCCCCTCCATACACCCACTAAGAGGTCATAAGGGGTAGTAACAAGTGGAAGTGGGAGGTTCTGGATGACGGGACTCTGCATCATGTCTCCTCCTGAAGCACATGACACCATTAGACCTATGGGAATGGAATCATTTGAAAGAGAGGTTTGGAAGGCACTCAGCATCATGTCTCCTCCTGAAGCACATGACACCATTAGACCTATGGGAATGGAATCATTTGAAAGAGAGACTTGGAAGGAGGCACTCAGCATCATGTCTTCTCCTGAAGCACATGACACCATTAGTCCTATGGGAATGGACTTTGCATCATGTCTCCTCCTGAAGCACATGACACCATTAGACCTATGGGAATGGAATCATTTGAAAGAGAGGTTTGGAAGGCATTCAGCATCATGTCTCCTCCTGAAGCACATGACACCATTAGACCTATGGGAATGGAATCATTTGAAAGAGAGGTTTGGAAGGCATTCAGCATCATGTCTCCTCCTGAAGCACATGACACCATTAGACCTATGGGAATGGAATCATGTGAAAGAGAGGCTTGGAAGGCACTCAGCACCACGTCTTCTCTTGAAACACATGACACCATTAGACCTATGGGAATGGAATCATTTGAAAGAGAGGCTTGGAGGGCACTCAGCATCATGTCTCCTCCTGAAGCACATGACACCATTAGACCTATGGGAATGGAATCATTTGAAAGAGAGACTTGGAAGGCACTCAGCATCATGTCTTCTCCTGAAGCACATGACACCATTAGACCTATGGGAATGGACTTTGCATCATGTCTCCTCCTGAAGCACATGACACCATTAGACCTATGGGAATGGAATCATTTGAAAGAGAGGTTTGGAAGGCATTCAGCATCTTGTCTCCTCCTGAAGCACATGACACCATTAGACCTATGGGAATGGAATCATTTGAAAGAGAGGTTTGGAAGGCATTCAGCATCATGTCTCCTCCTGAAACACATGACACCATTAGACCTATGGGAATTGAATTACATGAAAGAGAGGCTTGGATAGCACTCGGGTCCGCCATTTTGGATGACCCCGGAAGTGCCAATGCAAACAAGCCTGGGAGCTGGATTCTCATCAGAGGGGTCTTTGTCCCTATATAAAGGAGTCTGGCTGCAGTGAGCAAGTACCCCAGACGAAGTCTTGTATGACGAAACGCGTCGGGAGGACTCCACTGCCGCCATTTTACTTGCAAGCGCTTTTTATTCTGAAATGTAAGTGTTTTTCCTTTTAATAAATGTTTTATGGTTTATGGAATTACGCTTTGAGCCCCTTCTTCATTACATGTGGGTAATGTCCGTTTGTGTCCGAGCTTCCATATGAAGAAGACCTCTTTGGGATAGCAACGTTACAACTTCACCATTCACCAGCCCTTGGTTCCCTACCTTCATTGCCATTGAGCAATCCAAGCCTGTTTGACCCATATAGCGTATGCTAGGTGGGTCCCAACTTTCTGGTAAGCCTCCAGTCATCCTAGGTGGCGGTTTCGCACAAGGGTCTGTCAGCACATGTTGGATTACATACAGAAATCTCTCACGAGTATATGTTTTGGAATTTATCACCATTGCAAAATTTATGTTCACCGTATCTGCACATTCAGTTTTGGACTTTATTGCCATTTTTACATCCTGTTATCACTTTTGGTGACCCTAAGGCTTTATAACATAAGTGTTCTATATGTATGAATGTTCACAAAGTATACAAAACACTATCTTTTCACAATTCATTTTGCTATTATATGTGGTATAGCAATATTTTCTTTCTCATTTTTTAGCGCTACACTTGGTTATATATCATCTAGAAGGCATTGCCAATAAAAGTGCAAAACATAGTGTGAGTTGAACAGTTTTTTCCTGAAATCTAAATGCACCCCCAAAACATTTTTCCTATTGCACCAGCATTACAACGCACCAAAACACACAAAAATCATTGAAAAAAACGGCATGGGTTCCCCCCCCCCCCCCCCCGTTCCATTACCAGGCCCTTTGGATCTGGTATGGAATATAAGGGGAACCCCGCACCCAAACTAAAAAAAATGTGGCGTGGGGGTCCCCCAGGCCCCCAGGCACTATATACTCTAAACAGCAGTATATATACTATGCCCTATATAATCTGCAGTAAATTGTTAAACAGGGGCAGAAAAATTGGGCCTTGGATGGTGGTGCCACAACACTGTAACCCCTCACAGATACTCTTGTTGGGTGCAGGAACAGGCCCGCGTTGAAATATTATATCAAAAATTGTAATTACATGCCCCTGTTAAACAGGGGCAGGAAAATTGGGCCTTGGGTGGTGGTGCTACAACACTGTAACCCCTCACAAATACTCTTGTTGGGTGCAAGAATGGGCCCTGCAGTAAAATATTAGATCAAAAATTGTAATTACATGCCCTTGTTAAACAGGGGCAAAAAAATTGGGCCTTGGGTGGTGGTGGTGCCACAACACTGTAACCCCTCACAGATACTCTTGTTGGGAGCAGGAACGGGCCCTGCTGTGAAATATTAGATCAAAAATTGTAATTACATGCCCCTGTTAAACAGGGGCAGAAAAATTGGGCCTTGGGTGGTGGCGGTAATGCCCTAAACCAAAAATATTGTTGTAAGCTAGCATCGTCAAGATTGAAGAGGAATAGGATAGTCAGCATAGGCAGTCTTCAAGGGATCCCACATCTACAGTATAGCAAATTCAATCAGTTACTTCAGCATCAGATGCTTGATAGCTGCTGATCCAAGACTGATTCATTTTTATGAATGTGAGCCTATCAACATAGTCTGTGGACAGGCGCACTCTTTGATCCATCACAAACCCTTCAGCAGCACTGAATGCGAAAGCACGCTGGCTGCAGGACAGTCTAGTAGCTCAATTGCATATTGAGCAAGTTCTGGCCAGAGGTCTATCCTGAAGACCCAGTAACCCAGTGGATACTCTGTTGGCAAGGTCTCCAAGTCTGCTCTTGCCCCTAGATATTACTACACCATGTAATGCATACACTGGCGATGGTTGCTGTAACCGATCAGACCTTGATGCTGAGTACTGAAAAATTGTTTAAAGGCATCGGTCAGCCGGGCACCTTCTCCACCGCTCTTCCTCTGACTGAATGAAGCCTCAGCAACACATTGTCCAGCACCAGGAAATTGTAACCTCCCAGGATCTGGGAATGCATTGCACAAACCTTTCTTCAAGGCCTCCTGAAGATGTTTCATCCTCTGCTCCCTCTGCGAAGGCAGGATGAGTTCTGCAACCTTACCCCTGTAACGTGGATCAAGAAGGGTTGCCAGCCAGTAATGATCCCTCTCCTTGATACCAGGAATCCTAGGGTCCTTTCGCAGGTTTTGCAGAATCAGGGAGGCCATGCAGCGTAAGTTTGCAGAGGCATTCGATTCTGAGTCCTCTGGGTCACTAAGGATCACATGATCTGTAACTATCTCCTCCCAGCCACGTACAACTCCTTGGGTTTCTGGGGACTGAAAACTATTTCTTGAAGACTGCTGCTGAGTTTTATCTTCTACATCCATGCTGACACATTCCTCCTCCTCCTCTTCTTCCTGTGTGTTTGGCGGGCCTGTGGAAATGCTATCTGGATAAAGGGGGCCTTGAGAGGTAAGGAAGTCCTCCTCTTCCTCTGGCTGTTCTGCCTCAAATGCCTTGTCCATGATTCCAGGAAGCGTGTGCTCCAACAGGAAGACTAGAGGGACAGTGTCAGTGATGCATGCATTGTCACTGCTCACCATCCTTGTGGCCTCCTCAAATGGTGACAGGACAGTGCATGCATCCTTGATCAGTAGCCACTGGTGTGGTGAAAAGAAGCCAAGCTCCCCTGACCCTGCCCTGGTGCTATACCCGCACAGGTAATCATTGATTTTCCTCTGCTGTGTGTGCAGCTGCTGCAGCATTGCCAATGTTGAGTTCCACCTGGTGGGCAAGTCACAAATGAGGCAGTTGGTCGGCAGGTTGCATTCTCTTTGAATGTCAGCCAGCCGAGCACTGGCATTGTATGACCGGCGGAAATAACCACAGACTTTTCTGGCCTGCCTCAGGAGATCCTGTAAGCCTGGGTACCTGCTCAAGAACTGCTGCACCACCAAATCCAGGATGTGTGCCAAACATGGAACATGGGTCAAGTGTCCCTGTCGGAGGGCGGAGAGGAGGTTGGTGCCATTGTCGCATACAACCATTCCTGGCTGAAGCTGGCATGGTGTCAACCACCTCTAAGCCTGCCCCTGCAGAGCTGACAGAATCTCTACCCCAGTGTGGCTCCTGTCCCCTAGGCAGACCAACTCAAGCACCGCATGGCATCTTTTAGCCTCACTACTTGCGTAGCCCCTTGAATGCTTACGGAGCACCGCTGGTTCAGAGAACAAATCTACAGAAGAGGCCATAGAGGAAGAAGAAAAGGAGGGGGTGGAAGAGAGAGCTGTGGCAGAATCACCACTAGCATTTTGGAAGCGTGGTGGCAAAACAAGCTCCAACAACACTGAACCCTGTCCTGCATCCTTCCCAGCTGCCAGCAGAGTTAGCAGTGCATCGTAAAGGAAAGGTAACGTCTCTGCCCATGCCTGCTGGACCATGAGTCAGCGGTAATATGCACCTTACTGCTGACCACCCTGTCCAATGAGGCTGAAACATTGCCTTCCACATGCTGGTAGAGAGCTCAAATGGCCTTCTGTGAAAAGAAATGGCATTTTGGAACCTGCCACTGAGGTACAGCACATTCCACAAATTCATGAAAGGGAGCAGAGTCTACCAGTTAAAAAGGCAGCAGTGCTAGCAATTTGGCCAAGCTAGCATTTAGACGCTGAGTATGTGGGTGGCTGGGACCGAATTTCTTTTTACAGTTCAGCAACTGGGGTAGGGAAATTTACCTGCTAAAATCAGATGGTGGTGTACTGCTAGAAGATTGGCTGCAAGTACTTGGGACACCTATTGCTATACCTTCATTGCTCTCAGTGCAGGTTTTTGAGAGGACTGGACGTATAGTAGGGTTGGAGATCCCAGATGTGGAGCAAGGAGAAGTCCGCCTTTTTCTTTGATGTGGGTCTTTCAAGTGCTGTTGCCAACAGACTGGCAGGTCGTCATAGGTCTGGTCAAGCATGTGGTGCCTAAGCGGCTGCTGTTATGGCCATGCTTGATCCGCTTCAGAGACAGGTTGCAAACAGCAACGGCGCAATCTGCTGCACACGTGTCGAAAAAGGCCCACACCAAGGAACTTTTAAAAGTCAGCGTGGAGTCAGCAGCGCCCTGCACTTGCGGAGCTCAGTGCAGGGCGCTGCAATAGGGTGGCTGCCCTTAAGCTGCCCCCTAGAGGACATCCTGCCTCGTTGGAGTTGTACAGTCAGTGACCTCATCATCCCCTCCCTCCTCATCATTGGAGAAAACTTGACAGTATGCTGAATCTGGGGGTACATGACTGCCAGTTTCTTGTCTTTCCTTGGCACCCCCCTCTCTCTAGGCTCACGTTACTCCCTTCCTCAACCTGGGAGCCAACATAGGAGCGTTCAAATCGCTGAGCATCCTCCAGCAGCATGTACCTGACACTGTGGTCGAATAATTCTGGGGACTCATCCGTGCATGATGGTGGGGCTATGGAAGGAGTGACTGTGGACAAGGAGCCGGTGGAATAGGCCACTTTGGCAGCTGCATTGGAAGGAAAACTACTCTGAGCCTGGGTGACAGAGGATGAGGAGGATGAGGATGGCTTTGTTATCCACTCCACCAACTCTTCTGCATGTTGTGGCTCAATAACATGGCCAGTAGCAGAAAAAAAGGACAAGCGTGCCCCACGGCCACCTGCAGAGGATGCACCATGTCCACGACCACCACTGTTGACTAGACACAGAGGCTGCTTGCCCTCTTTTAGTGGCCTGTGAGTGTCTGCCTCTTCTTGGTGGCATTTCGGACATGATGTATTTTTTGTTTTGCAACACCACACTACACTGTATTAGATACTGTGTACACCACCTGAAGTCTATTATAAACTGTACACACTGTATTAAATACTGTGTACACCACCAGAAAAATAGTAGAAACTGTACTATGGCTGCACTGTATTGTGTACTGTGTACACCACCAGAAGTGTAGTAGAAACTGTACACACTGCATTAGATACTGTGTACACCGCCTGCACTGTATTAGAAACTGTACTACAGCTGCACTGTATTGTGTACTATGTACACAACCAGAAGTGTAGTAGAAACTATACACACTGTATTAGATACTGTGTACACCACCAGAAACGTAGTAGAAACTGTACTATGGCTGCACTGTATTGTGTACTGTGAACACCACCAGAAGTGTAGTAGAAACTGTACACACTGTATTAGATACTGTGTACACCACCAGAAAAGTATTAGAAAGTGTACTATGGCTTCGCTGTATTGTGTACTGTGTACACCACCAGAAAAGTAGTATAAACTGTACACACTGTATTAGATACTGTGTACACTGCCTGCACTTTATTAGAAACTGTACTACAGCTGCACTGTATTGTGTACTGTGTACACCACCAGAAGTGTAGTAGAAACTGTACACACTGTATTAGATACTGTGTACACTGCCCACACTATATTAGAAACTGTACTATAGCTGCACTGTATTGTGTACTGTGTACACCACCAGACGTGTAGTAGAAACTGTACACACTGTATTAGATACTGTGTACACCACCAGAAAAGTAGTAGAAACTGTACTATGGCTGCACTGTATTGTGTACTGTGTATATCACCAGAAGTGTAGTAGAAACTGTACACACTGTATTAGATACTGTGTACACCACCAGAAAAGTAGTAGAAACTGTACACACTGTACTAGATACAGTGTAAACCACCTGAAGTGTATTAGAAACAGTACACCACCAAATGCACTGTAGATATAGGCTACACTGGATGCAGAGTATATATATATATATATATATATATATATATATATATATATATATATATATATATATCAAATACACTGTCACTAACTGAATAATCTGCCTGCTTAATCTAACCAAAAGCTACCTCTCTGTCCACGCCAACAACACTACACACGGCCACAGTGCATTATGGGGTGTTCTGCAGCGCTGAAATTCTTCCACAAACGCCCCATAATGTTTGCTGTTCGGAGAACGGGCGAACACCCGATGTTCGAGTCTAACTTATGTTCGATCCGAACATCGAGATCATCCCTAGTTACCACACGGCACAAACGTTTATATAGGCTTTTACAGGTTTGGAAATCCTACAAACAAAAATCTGGGTTATTTTATATCCTATAATGAAATTGGTTTCTGGTTAAACTTTACTTTGTCCCCATTTTCTCCAATTCTTACTGCAGAATCAATGGTGTAAATAAATGCTTGAGAAGTGAATGCAGGGGACCCCACAAGTTTACTGTATTAACTGTAATAATACTTATGGACACAGTAAGGGCTTGTTCACACTTGATTACATTTCTAATGCTTAACAAATGTTCCTATAGCATTAGTTGGAGCATTAGACTGGCGTCAATGAACTTTAGTATGAGCGTTTTACAAGTGTTAATGATGAGTTAAGAAAGCTCCCTAAACACCCAATGCGCAGTTTTGAAGCATTTGATGAGCGTTAAGGTGCATTAAAACTGCTACACGACGGAAAGTGACATTGCAGGAAATAAACAAATAAAATAAACTCACAGCAACTGGGCCGCAAGCGTCTGCCAGAGCGTTTGTGAAGCGTTACCATAGACTTGAATGGGAGGTATTGAAAGGTTTCAAACACCTCCTCACTTGACATAAGGCTTCAGTTTTGAAGCGAAGCAACGCGCTGCTAACGCTTCATATTTTCATAATGTGAACATTACTGTTTGCTGTCCATTCTATCATTTGCATAGGCACTTGAGGAGTGTTTTTAATGCACCTCATACACCTGGTTTTGATGCCAATGTGAATTTAGCCTGAGGCTGATTTAAACACTAATGGCCCGTACACACGGTCTGATTTTCCGATGGAAAATGTCCGATCGGAGCGTGTTGTCGGAAATTCCAACCGTGTGTGGGCTCCATCGGACATTTTCCATCGGATTTTCCGACACACAAAGTTGGAGAGCAGGAGATAAAATTTTCCGACAACAAAATCAGTTGTCGGAAATTCTGATCGTGTGTACACAAATCCGATGGACAAAGTGCCACGCATGCTCAGAATAAATAAAGTGATGAAAGCTATTGGCCACTGCCCCGTTTATAGTCCCGACGTAGGTGTTTTACATCACCGCGTTCAGAACGATCGGATTTTCCGACAACTTTGTGTGACCGTGTGTATGCAAGACAAGTTTGAGCCAACATCCGTCGGAAAAAAATCCTAGGATTTTGTTGTCGGAATGTCCGAACAAAGTCTGACCGTGTGTACGCTCTATAAGAGGCACCATATGTCACCGCATAGCAGCAAAGCGTAGTACTCTGCTCTGCTGTACAGATACATAAACGAATGAATGACACGTCAAATCAAGCTTTTGGAAAAAGTAAACAATGAGATGCACTGATGCGCATTGGACCGCTCCCTCAACGCAGTACACTGTAAATAAAATTGACATCTGCCCGCATGCTAAATTGATGCATTTAGTGTTCTGGCAGTGTAAACCAGCCATAGGCCTAAACTGAAAGTTTGTGTAGTATCCTCTACTTTATTTTACATTATTACCCTATTTTAGTTTGTCCTTTATCACAGAATGCAGTGTACGATATTTCACCAATTTGTATTATACTACTCATAACAATTGGCGCCGAGATTATTATATGTTTGGCAATTAATCTTCATTTGATGTGATATTATTCTCTCATTAAGTCTTGGACCTTACTAAATTGACAATATTGTTGCTATACTGATTTCTGTGTATACTATCATTCTTTAAAAACCTTTCAATAAAAAATATTGAATGCTAAACTGAAAGTTTGTATAAATCTGAGCTTGTGCTACTGGGTTCAGTAAACAAAGGGAATTTTTCAGCCTTCAAGCAGCTAAGGATAGCCTGGTAAATATGTGAAAGTAGCCTAGAGCTTTACCTGCTGGCATGTAAATATGAAATATCCAATAGCAGTATTTTATACTTACCTGCCTAAAAAAATGAGAAAAAGGTATACATCTGTACACTGATATAGCATATAGCATTTCAGCAGACATTTAGTTAAAATGTCCTTGAAAGGTATGAGTCACAAACCTTGCTATGCTGCAATTTGATTGAATATTATATACTTTTTTCTATTATTAATTAGTTATGCATACACAGAAATAGTATTTTTTATGTATTTTTTAGGATATAAAGTTTTGTGTTAATCTTTTTATTTTAGGTAGAAGTTACGTAGCAGCTAATTCTGCCTGTATAATCAGCAGCAGAATAATTGTTAGAACCATGTGTAGTGGGCACATGGGAACTGATGATGAGTCAAAGTGGAATCTTCTTTGCATTTGGAGAGTCCTATATTTAAAACTTCCTTGCTCCGGGGATATCAAGTCATGGCTGAATCATCAGAATGAAATCCTTTCCCTCCTGGCATATTACATATTACTCCTTTGTCATTTTGAAGATCATAGCAGGGTCACTTTTAATTATCGTGTTTTCAGTGAATATTTAAGATAATTTACATTGCATAAATTTAAAGAGATGAAAGAAAGGAATATCTGGTCAATGTACAGGACACATCCCCAAGTGCTCATAATGGGATAATGGTAAACCTAAGACATTATGTGGTAGTAATGGATTGTGCAGCCTTGAAGATAGAAAACAGCATTGCCATGCACTGTGAGCCACAACAGCCCAAGTTTATTATTTCAGACTAAACATTTTAAAAGGAAACATTATTTAGAACATATAATTCACATGAGGTACCTGACTAGCTTTAAGACCCCTTTCACACTGAGCCGCCCCGGGCGTCTATTTTTAGCGCCGCGGCGCTTTGGCGGAGGTATGGCACTGCTGCAAAAAAGCTGCTAGCAGGACTAGCAGTGTGAAAGCACTCGGGCTTTCACACTGGGTTTGCAGCTGAGGCTTTTTTCAGGTGCTATGCAGGGGCTATTTTTAGCACCGTAGTGCCTGAAAAACGCCTCCAGTGTGAAAGGGGTCTAAGACTAGATACATAAGGTGGTGTTTGCTAGGGATGGGACCAGTGAAGAAGGATCTGTTGTAGCTGATAGTTAACCTATCAGTCATTTTAGATTTCTACTTGTGATAAAGTGCACTTTGCACTTTGATTACAGTTAGTATCCTAGACGTAATCTTTTATTTTCCTGGTGCCCAGTCTGTGCCTATTTGGTACTTGTGGTGCAGCCATGGGTCCCAGCAGCCTTTGGTGGAAGCTCTGATTTTGTAAAGGGTCTATAATGGCATGGATTGATGCTATAATTTTCCAGTTGACCACCACTGCCCTAATGTTTCTTAAAGTAAATTGTAACTAATTATTTTTCAAACAATTGCCAGTTTGTCAGAAATCTAAGGAATTCCAAAAAGTTTACATCCTACTCTTCTCATCTAAGATCCAGGTCCCACCCGAGGATTGTGTACTGAGCATTGTGTCACCTATTCCCTGATGGATTTTCTGCAGAAACATCTATTTACAAACTCCAGCAATGGTCCAAGCACACACTGCTTAGCATAAAACTGAAAGAGAAATCTTTTAGATGTCATGGTTGGGATCTTGGTGGGGAACTTTTGATGGGATCACGGAGTTCTTTTTTTAAACAGCTTGTAGTTAAGTGTGCTATGGTTCGATGATTTACTCAAAACTGATTCATCATTTGTGGATAGTCATTAAAGTTCCTAACCATATAGACATTGTGGCACTGCATGTTGCACTTTTAAAAGATTTACTTATGGGTAGTATAAAGAGAAAATGTAGCCATTAATATAGCTTTGTCATTTGTTAGTGTTCTTTTGATGGGATATTTTAGAACATTAAAGGCTTCTTAGCATTCAGTCTTGCAGTTTCTTCATAAATATATTGTTAATAAAGGCCATGTTTTCCTTTGTAGACCAAACCTGCACGAAACAGTAACAAAAATCCAATCAAGGAGCCATTTCTACATACTCAGTTAACTTTACAGCTGTCAAAAATGTGCCTGCAGGGGACTGACAAATGTCCCTTTAGTATAAATGTTTGCAAAGTAAGAAGTAAGTGTGACCTTATTTTTTAGATTATCATTAACCCAAGGTCGTTGGAGAGAATGTGCCTCTGCATAGATTGGATGGCCTCCTTTTGTCCCGAATTCCAACAAATACCAAGCAAAAGCAATACCTAAACTATTTTGTTAGTACAGATTGACTTGAAGGTAAATCGTTTTTTATACATTTTTTGTCTCTGACTATTTGGGCGCATAGTGGAGTTGATTTATTAAAGTAGTATAGCAAGTTCACTTTTAAATTGAGTTTTTACTTATCTAAGTGATGGAGGTGAAACAAAGGGGTTGATTTACTAAAGGCAAATAGACTGTGCACTTTGTAAGTGCAGTTATATTCTGCAAGTGCAGTTGCTCCAGAGCTTCTTTACTCAATGTGGAACCTAAGGAGTTAATCCTCTGCATTGTGTAAAAAGGCTGCTTGATCCTGTATGCACAGATCCTCCCCTCCCTGCACTATCCCCCTGGACAAGTCTGGATAAGACAGAGCCTTTGGAGTCAGGCTGCACATGCTCAGTTTAGTGTGCATTGCTAGAGAGGTTTTTTCTTTTCTTGGGAGAGTGCATGTGATCAGCACAGGGCCAATCGGCACTGTCCAGACATGTCCAGACAGGGGGTCAGGAGCCCTGCATAGGACAGCTCAGTGCAGTATGAAAACTCCTCCTACAAGCTTCACCAGCAACTGATAGAGATCACAAGACTGCATACTGCTGATGAGAAAGGGTATTTATCAGTTTATATTTACTAAAACTATTGCATTTCCATGTTCTGTGTACTGTGGGAGACCAGATATAGTGAATGCAGTGTCCTGAGTTTAGTAACACTTTAAGCTTTGGCAATAAATCCTGGAAGCTGATTGGTTTCTATGCTGGAGTGAATCTGATTTTGCACTCTCGAGCTTTCGTAAATAAATCCCATGGTGATATCAGTCATCCGATCATGTGTGATTTTCCACTTTGCTACACCTCATTCACAAAAATAATTGAAAGTTTACTTTGAAACAAAAAAACAAATCACTCCTTTAGTAAATACGAAGCATTAAGCACTAAGTCGCTGTGTTCTTGCACATTATTTTTTTTCTCAAATTAAGCCATGTTGTGTAATAAATGTAAAGTAACAAGTGAGTGCTACAATTTGAGCACTCCAGACTTACAAAAAAAGCCCTATGAACATAAAACAAAAATCCATAAAAACTTCAAAATCCCATCCCTGAAACAAAAGCCCACTCTTTTTTTTAAGGAAAGCAGCAAAAAATAAAAATAAAAATGGTTTGCTAATGAGAAGACAGCAGCTAAAAGTAACCACTGACCTCATATTAGCCACAAAATAAAATGAAAGATAAAAAAAAAGCCTCCAAACCTGGTCTAAGTTGGTTTTATCCCTTCTTATACGATGTATGACATAATCTTTTGAGTAGTTAGATCTATGCTAAAATTGTTTTAGTTAAACTACTTTTAATTAATGTTGGAATTACAACTCAATATTATTACTATATGTGATCGTTTCTTTTGCTGCCACCATATGTACTTATGCTAATTGTTAAAATTCAATAAACAAATTTGACAAAAAAAAAGCCCCCTATGATAATACAAGGCAGCAAAAGAGGGTAATTGGCCAAGGTGCTAGCAATCAAATTTAACTTTTTTTTTTTTACAAAAACTGCCTATGCAGGTAAGGGGTGTTTGCAGATAAAAAACAAACTGTGCAGCTCTGACTAAAGTTGAATAATGCCCTTGCTATAGGTGTAGGCCATTTATTTACCCTCTGAAGCCTGACTGGAATACTCTCAGGACGTTACTACGAAGTTGCTGAGTGGGACCTTGTTGTTCCTGTCACAGGAGAGAGCTTTTTCTCTGATTCAACCCCCTCACATGCTCTTTCTCTCCCCTGATGCAGTAGCTCTGAGCTCAGCATTTGAGAGCTCACTTAGCAATGCCCTAGCAACATCATAGGAGTATCACATTCAGGCTTTAGAGTTTTGTAAATACGCTTAACACAAGGGCATTATTCAACTTTAGTCAGAGCCGTACAGATTTTTTTTTATCTACTTTTTTGCATAGACAGTTAATTGGTTGCTATGAAATGCATTTTCCATGGGTCTTTGTATTTCCGTCTAAATTTAACTAGTTAGTTTTGCCATTTCTCTAGCTAGAGGAACAAGTTCATGACACGCTTTATTTTTGAAACTCTAGGCAAAACACCTTAATAGTTTGTCCCCAAACATGGAGGTTATTCAAAATTAGAACAATGGGCAGCCGTGTACAGATTCGGGCAATCTCATTTATAAAAGCCAAGCAGAGCCATGGGATCTGAATCTACTTATTTTATACCAACAAACATTTATTCTTCATTGTCTTATACAAACCTGCACTAACCCAGGAGACTTTATTAAATCAGCAAGTAAAAGTACTTGAGATGACTCTTGTAATTTAATCTGCTGTCTTACTTTACAAAGAATACCAAAGACCAGCATTTTACAGTAAGATGGGAAAATTATGTATGAAATTCTTTCAATTTGTACTAGTTTAAGCAAAAGTGTAAGAACATTGTCAAATTGCAGACATTTGGAACATAAAGAAAAATTAAGGCTTTCACCATAGGGGTAGATTTACTTAAAGCTGGTGCACGCAAAACTGGTGTAGCTTTGCATGGTAGCCAATCAGCTTCTAACCTCAGCATGTTCAATTAAACTTTGTCAGTAAAACCTTGAAGCTGATTGGTTTTTATGCAGAAGTGAGCCTGATTTTGCACTCTCCAGTTTTAGTAAATAAAACCCATAGCGTCTAGGTAAAAAAAGATAGCCTAACCTCAAAATCCTGGTCATTCAATATGTGAGAATGAAGTGTCACATGATCTCAAATGACATATGCCTGTTTCTGGAAATCCCCCGATCTAGAAGGCTGGGATAAAGTTCTTAAAAAAGGTTTCCTTATAATGAAAAAACACAATAAGATTGTTTATCAAAAAAGATGACACAGTTGTGACTAGAGAAGGCTGTCCACCAAATCTCAGTGACCAAATAAGCAGGGAGATAGAGAATGCCACCAACAAGTCAATATTAATTACAAAGCAAATACAGAGATTTACAGCTGAGACAGGAGAAACTATCCATGAGACAACTATAACCTGCATACTCCACAAAACTGTGCTATATGGAAAATGATGAGAAAGAGATAGCCATTGCTGAAAAACATCCACGTCAAACAAATATTTTTGTTGGAGTACGCAGAAGACAATGATAAAACATTTTTTTTTTGCTATAATGCAAAATGATAATCTGACACTGCTCATCTCCCTGAAAACAACTTCTCCACAAAGCATAGTGGTGGTAGCATCATGTTTTAGGGATGCTTTATATCAACAGGGTCCAGGAAACTGGTCAGGATTGAGGATAGAATGCATTAAGGTGAAAAACCTTGAGGGCCTACAATCCCTTTAACATACGCTTTAACCTGTCATCGGCCACAAAGTTAACATTGCTTAGCACACGTAATGATCAAATTTTGAAATTATGAATTTGTCGCTCTATTGTACAATGGGGAATATGCACACCTTGTTGTAGAATAGAATGTAAATTTACATTGAAAGCCACTGGTCTAAACTAATAATTAGGAGCCATTCTGTGCTCCTCCCTATCATGTGATCACCATGACAGAAGAGTGTAGTGATTATATGGGTTTGTTTGCAAACGAACACGCTGGCGTCAACTGTCTCTTTGAAATATAGTGAGTAAAAAAAAAACTATTTGTAATGTAAAATGATTAAAATAGATTTTTAAAACGTTCTGTTTATTTGTCTGCTTATAAAAAAAATTAGCAGGATATTTAGTAAAGGGTATTTAGTAAAGCAGTATACCGCATCAAAGCCCTATATGTCCTTAAAAAAAACAATGTAAAGTTATTTAGGCAAATTAGGCAAGTTAAAGTGATTGTAAAGTCTCTTTTTTTCTATAAAAATAACAAACTTGTTATCCTTACCTCCTCTGTGCAGTGGATTTGCACAGAGCAGCCCAGATCCACCTCTTCTCAGGTCCCTCTTCTGTGCTCCTGGCCCCTCCCTCCTTTTGAGCTTGCTATGGGGGCACCCGAGCCAAGTCACAGCTTCCTTAGTCCATTCAGACATGGAGCCATGGCCTGGACCCGCCCCCTCTATCTCCTGATTGGCTAGCCGAATTTGATTGACAACAATGAGAGCCAATGGCGCCGCTGCTGTGTCTCAGCCAATCAGGAGGGAGAGTCTCAGATGGCTGAGACACTCGTGGACATCGCTGTACAGAGATGGGGCTCAGGTAAGTATTAGGGGACCGAGTGGGGCTGCTGCACACAGAAGGCTTTTTATCCTAATGCATAGAATGCATTGATAAAAAACCTTCTGAGTTCACAACCACTTTGGGCAACACACGGGGACTTTGCTAAATATGGTCTGTGCTTTTAGGTTTCAATATCTGGACGTTAAATTATTAAAACCGTTAACCTGATTTTCTTGAACTTGTCAAGGTCCAGCCCCAAGTTAAATCACTTGAGAATCTGTGGCAAGACTTTTAAAGTACTGTGTACCAACAATCAAAGCTGACAGGTAGAGCAGTCTTTCCAAAAAGAATGGGGTATATGGGTCTAGATAAAAGTGTAACTGCCTAAAGACTCTAAGTTGTATTTGTAGCCACAGGTGTTTCTTTAAAGTACTGACTGCATTTATTTATGTGTAGCGCTGGTAGATTTTTAATCTACCACTGGTAGGTAAATCTCGTGGGTAACTTGTTAGGTGAAGTTAGATTTGCCTCTGTTCCAGCTTGGCTGAGTTGTGTGTAGTTCCACACTGTGGCGGTGGGTGTCGTTGTCACCATGGGCTGGTGTTGGAAAGGCAACGTGTTGAAGCGTATGAGTGCTCCTCTGTCCCGGAGACAACTTGGTGGAGGTGGTCCTCCGAGTTGCATTCTGGGAGAGGGTATTTATGGGACAGACGCCATGTTCAGGGGTTCGTTTTCAGCCACCTGTTGGCCCTCGTGGCCGACAGGTATGTGTTAGGAGTACCACCTTGTGGTCCTCCGCTCCGGAGGCCCACGTCGCTGCGGCGTGTGGGTGGGCCCAGAAGCCTGTCTGGGGCCTACCACAGCAGCAGAGGAATGGTCCTGAGCTGTCTATCCTGAGTGAAGGAGCTGGACAACCGAGGAGATCCCAGGGGAGGACCCGTCATGGAAGGATCATGCAGAGTGCTGGTCTGGAGAGGGGCCTGGTGACTCGGTTGGAGGACATATCCTAAAGTAATCTTACTGCATAGTACTGCCGGGTTGGCTTAAAGGTTCAAGTACTGTGTCTGACATTCATCGCAAACCAATACATCCCGTGGCAGAGGATCGTACAGGTTTTATTACAAACAAGTCTGTGGCAGAGACTTTTGTTTGTGCTGCGTACTGGCTGCTACGCAAGTGAGAGAGGCCTATCCAGGCGGGCAAAGATTGAATTCCACAAGGGGAGTGCATTCAACTACAGGTGTTTAATTCCAAAGAATGTTCTAAAGAATACTAAGGAAAGGTATTTGAGCTTCCCTGCAACTTTCCTTCTGCCTCTTTCCTGCTACTTCCTTTATTACTTGTTCATTAAAGCATTGGAAAATATACTCAAGTGTTTGGTGCTTACATCGTTCAGAGGTAAACTCAACAGGACCCTAGACCCCGTGCCGGTGAAACAGAGGTATCGAGAGTGAAGGTAACAAGCACGCTTTAAACCAGCAGCTCCACAGAGAGTTAGTGCTACATATGCAACCACAATTTGTCTACTTTTTGTACGATTAATGCATGGGTCACAATATAAAATGAGTGCCTCCAAAGTGTAGTATGTAAGATTTGAAAATCAAATGGTAAAATTCCAATTAAATTGTGATTTTAGGCTGTAACTTTAGAAAATGTGGAAATGGAAGGAAAGGTGAAAACTTGCAAAGAATGATAATTTCATTAACACTAACTAAACTAAATGTGTTAGAGTAAAAGAAAAACACACTTAGTTCACATGGCAAAACTTTAGTGTAGCCCACTCCATTACCATTATATTACCAATAGCAAATCACTGCCATATTATCAAAGCAATGCAAAGTCATTAGAGGAGCTATGCCATATTACCATAGTGATGTTATGATCCAAGGGTGGTGCCATGTATGTTTGTTGTAGTTTTAATGTAGTTTTATTCCTGAAATTCAGACTTCTCCCCATTCTTATTTCTTTGAGGGTCCTTAGGCCTCTCGTCTAATCTTTGTGTTTAGTTCTGGGAATCTTATACCCCTCTGTGTGCAGCTCCTTGGGCATCTCACCCCCCTCTTTTATGTTCATTTCCTGGGATCACTGTGCACAACAGCCATTTCAGCTACTACGAACACATATTTTCAAATTAGCCTCATTCATTTCAAGATGATGTGCTGTGTATTTCTGTCGATACAAATATAAAGCAGTTAGTGTACTGTAATAACGACAGTAGTGACTGGCCATATTAAAAACAAGAGGGAATTATCAAGTAGTCTCATCGTTCACTCTCTTACAATTGTATACCTACATGTATGAATTACCTAAGCGACTGTATATATCCTTTTCTAAGAAAAAATAATTCTGATTTACTTCAAAAAGCAATATTTTTCTACAGTAAAGTTTATTTTATCCTCTAACTATTGGAGCTTCTAATATCACACAAAAATCTCATAAAACAAAGATGATGTTTGCATGGATATTTTAAGGATCCATTTGCAAAACAAAAAAAAATCTTTAATCTGTGGAAAGTAAAGCAGACACATGTGTATATATAGCAAATAAGAACATGTTAATTATTTTTCCATTTCATCTAAACCCAGTAGTGAAGCGATGTATATAGTGCACCAGAGAGTCATCAGGGAAGACTTTACCAGAATATGTTTCCTCTTACTTACGTATAAAGAACTTTTTTGACCAGAATCATATTGTGCAACAAGCCAACACTTTTCCTTCTTCCCATGGCTGAATCAGTGTTCTGATTTCTAAATATCATATCACTGGACAACCAACTTAAAAGATGTTTACAATGCCAATATTTTTGGGGGAACGTTATTTTATTGAAACTGCCCAAGATAACAGAGACCAACTAAAACTGAACTCCCCCCCCCATTCAAACTTATCACCCTTGTGACCAGGCAGCCTCCAAGTATACAAGAACAGTGTTTTCTCATTCTCAGATTACTAGAGTAGGTCACGATGTAGTCGCTTCATTGGCAATGCCGATATTAAAGTAGGTCTGCATTCAAAACTAAGTTTTTGTTGGTTGGAGTCATAGTAGGCAGCTTATACCTACATTTAAGCCCATCTTTTTTTAGTAAGGACTGTGAAGTTTTCTCCAGTGGTTTCTTCTTCCTGCCTATCCTATCATTTCCATCTGTCTGGGGCTGACATCTACCTTTGAGAGCTGAAAATAGCTGGAGCAGCAAGAGATGAGGTCAGCTGGAAACTTAACTTAAAGAAAGGAAAAATGAAATTGTATTCATCAAGAAACCTTTATTTAGTGAGAGCATGGCCACTTTAAAGGCCTTACAAGATTTTCCTGTTAGAAAGAACCACTCTGGCACCGGAATCTCTAAGAGATTTAAGACGTAAGTAATCAATCAACCAATACCCATCGAATATGGAAGATCAATATTTGGAAGGGTTGAACTTTAAGCACCACCTCAAGTGAAAGAAAGAATCTTGTTTTTTTCTGGCCTGGCTACAATGCTTAAATTTGTGTTGAGTACAATAAATAATATTCACTTGGAGCCATAAAAGCCTTGAACTTAAACTATATTTTAAATGTCAATCCTCTTTTTACTTTGTCAAATACATATAGCAAGTGTCGCCTGGCTTTTGTTGATGTTAAAGGGTGAGTAACCCAGTAGAAATGAAAGTTCTTTTAAAAGGATTTTTTTTCAAAACCTCTCTGATCTTTCCTCAGTATGGAGTTTTCAAGCAGCAGAGCTGCAAAGATCAACTCTTCCGGGAAAATTCTCCAATATTAGGTGACTCTTTGCCTAAAAAAACATCTACCAATTACACTGTCCATGAAACTTGAAAGATGTATCTGCTTTCCAAGAATAATCCTATATTGAATATTTCTTCTTGAATTTTGTCATAGTATAACTGTAAGTAATATATATATATATATATATATATATATATATATATATATATATATATATATATATATATATATATATTCTATATATATAAATATATATAGTATACATATATTCTATAAGTATTCTGAAATTAATATGCTGGGGTTGATTTACTAAAAGCAAATAGGCTGTTCACTTTGCCAGGAAATTTTCATATTGCAAGGGAATTTTCCCCCTTAGCTTAGTGAATGGGGTGATGCTTTGTTGAATTCTATTATCAGATCAAGTGCAGACAAAAATAGTGATTTTTTTCTTGTTTTTGACTGGGTATTTTTTTTGCAAGTGAATTTAGACCACATTCACTAATCTAAAGGGAAAATTCTAAATTCTTAACAAAGATAAAATGTCCTTGCTAAGGGAACAGCCTACTTGCCTTTAGTAAATCAACCCTATTGGATTGAATCAGATGTGTAATAACAGTTTTCTTGATCTGAATGCTGGATGCACTTATAAATGGGTCTCTTTCACTATTTTATACAATCTATAAATCTAACAGGTAAGTCCACCTGTGCTAATACAGGCAGTCCCTGAGTTACAAGCATCTGACTTACAAACGACTCCTACTTACAAACGGAGGGAGACAACGGGAAGTGAGATGAAATCTACCCCTAGGAAGGGAAATTTACTCCTGTAAAGGTTATCATGGGAAAAAAAGGTGTCTCCAATGAAGCTCTATCACCAATCCTTGTTTCCACAACAGCCCAAAAGTTTCAAAATCCAATTGTCACAGGGATAGAAAGTGAGGTGAAATCGTCTGAACAGGCACAGACAGCAAAACAAACATTACAGGAGTATTAACCCTTCCCTATGCCATCCAAAAAAAAAACTTTGGCTGGAGTTACACTTAAAAAAATGTACCTGTTCCAACTTACATACAAATTCAACTTAAGAACAAACCTACAGAACCTTGTTTGTAACCCAGGGACTGCCTGTTTTTCAGTCTTCAATAGATTGCATCATCCACTTATATCTTATATGTCTTGGTAACTTTTACATTAAGACCCTGTCTATGAGTTCAAGACTATGCCATTTTCAATTGCTATTACAAAGGACTCTTAGAATGGCATTACTTTTTTTGTGAAAGCAATGCTATTGATATTAGCATTATTGTTGTTATTATACAGGATTGCAGACATTTTTTTCACCTCCTTAAAAGACAAGTTACTTGGAAATGAATTAAATACTTCATATTGTGTACAGGGTTTTTCCAACATCTTGGGGAAGAGGGAAGGAGAGTAATACAGGGCATATATAGGTGTCAAGTAACACTGTCAAGTGGTGGCTGAGTATCTTTGTGTGTCCTATTCCAAATACGTCATATAGAATTCTCAGATATCTTTTTGACTGCACATTTGCAAGTCTATGGCTACTTTTTGTGTTGGCATTTGACATACCTTTAACAGTTCTGAGCTGGGAAAGAGGGATACTTTTTGCGCCACAATACTTTGGCAAAAATTTCTCACTCTCCTCGCTTCTAAACATACTTCTTATTATTTCAGGCAGGCAAAAAATATTATTTCTTTAGTTTCATGACTCAAAGACACCTATAACATTCAATATTAGCAAAAAAATATGTTTTATACCCAAATATGTATGTATATGTTTTTAACAGAGTTACTGCCCATGTCAAACACATAAAAAAAATGAAAACACTTTATGCTAGTCTTTTAAAATTACCAACACTTTTATGTATTTCTTTTTTTTTTATTCCCCATACATAATTTTTCTACTTGTATACTTGAGCTTTGACCCATGAGAGGGATAGGTGGAAGCCATACTGTTTAATTCTCCAACAATTATGTAGATTCAGTGAGGCCACGCGTTTCTTTTTCTTTCACATTAGTAAAACCAATAGTAGGTTCAGGCAGAAGTCAACAAAGTATGAGCGTGTTTCTGGATTGTGGTAAAAAACACATGCAAACAAAAGGAGAATAAATTATTTTGTATGCAGATACATTATTTAGCAGGAAGTTAATGAAAGGCACCACAACAAAGTATTTTAAGGAATTTGAGCTACCATACATATTGGGGATGGTCACATCCCATTTGTTGAGATTCCATGTCACCTGTAATGTTTTAGGGACTTTTTATGGACTTGTCAAAAACTTTTTGCTTTTATTTACTTCTCACATTTTTTGGTGAATGAGTAGGGGTATGTACCCCTACTCATTCACATAAGGGTGGGATCTGGAGGCCCACTTGTTAAAGGGGCTTCCAGATCCTGATAAGCTGCCCCCCACACCCCCACAGCCACCGGGTCAGGGTTGTGGAGAAGAGGCCCTTGTCCTCATCAACATGGGGACAAGTTGCTTTGGAGGGGGAGCCCCCCTCCCACAAATCACCCTCCCATGTTGAGGGCATGTGGCCTGGTATGGTTCGGGGGGGGCGCTCACTTGCCCCCTCCCCCCTTCCTGGCCTGCAGGGCTGCATGCTTGGAGAAAGGGTCTGGTATGGATTTTGGAGTGGTCCCCATGCCATTTTTTAGAAAATTGTGGCAAAAGGTTCCTCTCAAAATCAATATCAGACCCGAAGGGCCTGCTATGGATTGGGGGGCCCCACATGTTTTTCTTTTAATTTTTCTAGTGCTGGCTCTTCTTTTATTCACATTCTGCTGTCAACAGGGAACCCCACTAACAGCAGATAAGTCATGGTTGTTAAAAGTGCAGCAGCTGCTTGCTCCTTAACAACCAGCTATTTTGTGCTGTTTTTTTGTTTACTTTCTATTGTCAGCGGGGAGAACCCGGCTGAGAGCAAATGAGTCATACTTGTTAAGGTGATCACTTCCCCAGATTAGTACGGTGTTATTATGGTAACACTGTATTGCTCTGGTCACAGTGTGTTAAAATAAAATCGTAAAAAAAGGAAACAAATGTAATAAAAAAGAAAAAAAATGAAAAAAACTATTAGTATTTTTTGTTTTTAAGCATACTGTCACCAGTCAGTGTCACTGATTACCACCACACCAGTTATATTATGACACTGTACTGCCCTGGTTACAGTATATTAAAAAAAATGTGGAAATTTTTTTTTTTTTTTACATTTCTTAATTTTCCAAAAAATTGTGACAAAAACATTATAACATGCTTATTACTAAATAACTTGGATGGTCTACTTTCCAAAAATGGGTCATTTGGGGGATATTTGTACTGTCCTGGTGTTTTCGGGCCTCAAGAAATGAGATAGGCCATCAGTACATCAGGAGTGATCAATTTTCATATATATTCATATTGTAGTTTGTGGACTCTATAACTTACCTACAGACTAAATAATATACACTAATTTGGGTTATTTTCACCAAAGGAATGTAGCAGAATACAGTTTGGCCTAAACTTATGAAGAAAGGTTAATTATTTGAAACATTTTATAATAAAAACTAAGAAAAACTAATTGTTTCCAAAATGTTTGGCCTTTTTTCTTTAATTTAGCAAAAAATAAAAAAAACCCAGTGGTGATTTAATACCACCAAAAGAAAGCTCTATTTGTGTGTAAAAAAAAAATTATAAAAATATCATATAGGTACAGTGTTGCATGACTGAACAACTGTCATTCAAAGTGCAACAGTCCTGAAAGCTGAAAATGTGCCTGGGCAAGAAGGGGTTGGAAGAGTCCTGTAATGAAGTGGTTAATTAATTTTTGTAAAAAAAAAAAAAAAAAAGGTTTAAAACCGCTATTGCCTCTAATAAAGCACAAATATTTGCGTTTCAAGATAAATGTACTGTACATGCATATAAATGTCCCTGTTTACCAGCCCTTATTTCTCCTGGTAATATCGAACAGAATGGGGTTCATTTACCCAAAGCAAATATGCTGTTCGCATAGCTTAGTGAATGTGGGTAAAATTCAAATTTTCTTTTCAAAGACTACTCAACCAGGTACAGGAAAGAGAAAAAAAACAATATTTTTGCTTGCACATGATTAGCCAACAGAGCTCAATCTTATTTACTAAGTAAATATATAATTCTAATTATATTTTTTTAAAGTGAACAGCCCACTTGCCTCTAGTATATAAATCCTGATGTCTCTGTCTCTCTCTCTCACTCTTTTTTTAATTTTGGCTCAAATTCATCCTTTTAGAAATCCATGATTATAAGGGATTGATTTACTAAAACCTGGAGAGTGCAAAATCTGGTGCAGCTCTGCATAGAAACCAAACAGCTTCCAGTTTTGTTTTTTGTCAAAGCTTAATTGAACAGGCTGAAGTTTGGCTAGCATGCAGAGCTGCACCAGATTTTGCACTCTCCAGTTTTAGTAAATCAACCCAAGTGTCTATTAAAATTGGAAGAGATACCTCCTTGTCACCCACCCTAAATTTGTCTACTTATTGATTGTGATCTCAAAAAAATGCTACATGTATTGAAGATGTCCTAACCAGATCCCCCTCAAAAATTTGTTTACATTCTAAAATGTTTAGATAACAAACATGTCATACTTACCTCCTCTGTGCAGTTGGTTTTGCACAGAGTGGCCCAGAGCCTCCTCTTCTTGGGTTCCTCAGTGGCGCTAGTAGCTCCTCCTCTGCTCGAGTGCCCCATCAGAGAAGGGCTCTCCTTCGGGACACCCATGCAGACACGCTCCGTAGTCCTGCTTATACTTCTATTGACACAGAAAGCAGGACTCGGCCCCGCCCCCTAGCTCTCACGTCATTGGATTTGATTGACAGCAGCGGGAGCCAAAGGCTGTGCTGCTATCCATCCATCCAATCAGGACCCGAGAAACCGGCTTTGGCTTGTGCGCTCATCCCTGGCGCGAGAATAAGAAGGTATGGGTAAGTAAAAGCATTACAGGAGGTTTTTCACCTCAATGCATAGAATGCATCGAGGTGAAAAACCTCGAGGGTTTACAACCACTTTAAGCTAAGGCCTAACTACCTAAATCTAAATCCAGTCCTAGCACAAATTAGGTAAATGGTGGCCAATAAATTAAAGCTGTCAGTCAACCAAAGATTATTCTTTAGGGCCTCTTATTTCGTCATATTGAATGACACTTTAACAGATATAGAATTTTAAATAATTAATCCTAACCTCGCCACCAGCAGTGTGGATAAAACTCCACAAAATTCATTTCTAAATAATAGAACTTGCAATCTGAAGAAACACTGTAACAAAGACAGAAAATAGTTGGCTGGTTTTCAAGTTAACGCCTGGGTGAAATATTCATGCGTGTACATCATGAACAATAATATGCATATGAAATCTTCAGCTGGTTATTGAAATGAAGTGATGTGAATTATTTACAGTCTGAAGTATTTATGGGCTACAGTTTTACACAGCTCTATGGATCTATTTCCGCAGCAGGGGACTAAGTGATGCTCTCTGTGTAGCCTTCAGTAGTGCTATAAAATTATTTGGTATTCTGCATTCCTCTCTAATAGCAGGGCGCTCACTGTATGATAATAATTCCAGGTGATTTAAGTGTAATGTGCAGACTGAACAGTATATCCATTTGTCTTTGGATGCATTCATAGATAGTGCTATAATACTTACACAGTACTTTTTGTTCTATTTAAATTGTATTTTTTATTATATATATAGATAAATATATATATCTATATATAGATAGATATATATATATATATATATATATATATATATATATCTATATCTATAGATATATATATATATATATATATATATATATATATATATATATATATATATCTATATCTATATCTATATATATATATAGATATAGATATATATATATATATATATATATATAGATATATATATATATATATATATATATATATATATCTATATATATATATATATATATATATCTATATATCTAGATAGATATATAGATATATATATATATATATATATATATCTATATATCTATCTATATATATCTATCTATCTAGATATATATATATATCTAGATATATATATCTAGATATATATATATATATCTCTATATATATAGATATATCTATATATAGATGTATATATAATTCACCAGCCACTTTAATAGGCACACCTTGCTAGTACCTGGATGTCTAAATGCATTGAGTTGCTGTCATGTGATTGGCTGATTAGCAATATGTGTTACCAAGCATTGAACAGGTGTACCTAATAAAGTGGCTGGTGAGTGTATATACTGTACATTCTATAGAATTTCCAGTGGAATTTAACAACGAATATTCCCTACTATGCCTACCATGATGATTATGTCTTTATTGTAATATGAATGGTACTCACCTCTCCATGCAAGGGGGCAGAGGGTATTTTTTTTTCACATAAACATTTTATTGAAAATATTTGAAAAGTAGAGAGGAACAAATGACTCTATGAGCCATACAAGGTCACATAGGTAGATAACAACAGAATATCAAGCATATTCTCCATTGGGGTGATGATGCTTAGATGTAAATACCATAGGAGAGGGAGAAGCTACAGAAAAGAGAAAAAAATGGGGGGAGTAGAAAAGAAGGGAGGGTGTGTAGGGGGAAGGGGGAAGAGGATTTGAATGTGTTGAGGAGAGGGGGTGAGGGAATCACCAACTACCCTCTTCAATATCCAGTGATCAAAACACTAAAGTGTGTCACACCAGTAGCGTGATCCACAGTGTGCCCTTAAGGTCTGGAGTAGTACCACCCCAGTTAAAAATCAGTTTACATTATGTGCGAGGTCTTAGTAAAGTTGGGAGTTTCTTAAGGTTGTCCAGGCTTCCCATGTATCAGTAAATTTAGAAATATTGTCCAAAGTATAGATCATCTCCTCCATCTCCGCAACACGATTAATTAGAATAAACCATTTGGTCACTGAAGGTGGGGATGTGGATCGCCAGTGGACAGTTATACGCATCCTAGCAGCGTTAATCATGTGCATAGCAACCGACTTATAGTACCGCTTTTTAGATATTTTAGACAGATGTAGGAGATACTGTATTGGGAAAAACTCCAGCGGGAGAGAGGACACCATTGTTATCAAGGCATCCATTTTATGCCAGAAGGGCTGAAGTGCCGGGCAGTTCCACCAAATATGAAGGAATGTACCCGGCTCTTTTCCGCATCACCAGCATTGATCAGAGACAGAAGGGGAGAATTTATGAATCAAGTCCGGGGTTTTATACTAACGTGTTTTCAGTTTATACCCATTTTCCTGAAATGAGACATTCAAGGACCCTTTGTGAATATACAAACGTATACGGTCCTAGTTTTCCTCGTCTATCTCGGTTCACAGGGCAGATTCCCAATAGGTAAGAGTGCGGAGGATTCTCCAAACAATTAAGCATAGAGCGTAGATATGGCATGGCTTTGGGGGGTTGAGCGAGAGCATAGCGACTCCAGGGTTGCAGGGGCCTTGGTAAAGCCTTCTTTGCGGGACGGGTAATCTAAGAAGTGTTTAAGCTGTATATAAGACCAGAATGGAAATGAGCCCGTGTTAGAAACCTCTGCAAGTTCAATTTACTGCAAAAAGCGGCCTCTTCGGAAAAAGTGTTTGACCAACATCTCCGTGTGTGGCCATTCAGATTTCACGAAGGCTCTGGATAAACCTGGAGGAAAGTCTGGGTTGCCTCTAACTGAAGTAATGGGGCATAATTTAGCTGAGACTGTGTGTGCAGCACAAGGCCTTTTGAATTCATGAAAAATGATTCCAATTAGGGGATGGGTCAGAGTAGTTGGAGATATGTATACTCTAGAGAGCCAGCGGACATAGCATGAATTAAAATTATAGATCAGGTTTTCTATGATCACCCAATCTTTACATTGAATATGTACTTTCCAGTCAACAATTCGTGTTAGATGAACTGCCCAGTAATAGCGCTGTAGGTCAGAGAGACCAATTCCCCAATGTGCTTTAGGGAGCACCAGCTTCATCCAACGTGGAGGTTTATTGCACCAAAGAAAGGTCCTTCAAATGGACTTATAAAGTCCAAAAAAGGAAAGTGGCAAACATATAGGCAGTGTTTGGAGTTTATAGAGCAGCCAGGGGAGAATCGTCATCTTAAGGATGGACGATTGCCCAAACCAGAAAATGGTATATTTATCCAAGTTTTGGAGATCCCCATGTATACTCTGTAATACCATCAGGAAGTTTCTACTTTAGAGTTCTGCTAGGTCAGCAGGGAGTTGGATACCCAGGTGATGGACTCTGCTTTTCATTCAAAGGGGAAATTAAGTTGACATTGATTGGGCAGTTCCGTAGGTAAGGACACGTTTAATGCAAAGGATTTGGAGTAATTGATTTTCAAGTTAGACAGGAGTTTGAAGTGTTCCAGAATTTGTAAAAGATTGGGTAAGGATGTTAGCGGAGAAGAGAGAAAGAGTAAAACATCATACGCAAATGCCGCAATCTTAAATTCCCATTCCCGTACCCGTATGCCTTTAATATCTGGATTGGCTCGAATGCAGTAGAGGAGGTGTTCTAGCATAAGTATATAAAGCAAGGGAGAAAGGAGGCAGGCAGAGGGTATTTTAATGTTATTAAATGGTAATGTTAGTTATACTGCGGCAGGATGGCTCCCCTGTGTGATCTGTCGTAGCTGTACGTCGGCTCTTTAAGATGCTTTAGCAGGCGCACGCGCGTCCACAGCGTGTCCCCAGAGCTGACATGTTTGCCTGGCGGGCGCGATGACTGCCGGGCACCCGCGATTGCTTGTGACAGAGCGAGAATCTGGATGTGTGCGTGTAAGAACACAAATCCTGGTTTTGTCAAGAGAGAGGAGAGAGAACAATGATCTCTCTCCTCATCTAGTCAGCCACATTCTCCCCACAGTTAGAACACATGTAGGGAACACATTTAACCCCTTGATCAACCCCTAGTGTTAACCCCTTCCCTGCCAGTGACATTTATACAGTAATCAGTGGTTATTTTTAGCTCTGATCACTGTATAAATGTCACTGGTCCCAAAAAAGTGTCAGAAGTGTCCGACGTGTCCGTCGCAATGTTGCAGCCCTGATAAAAATCGCAGATCACCACCATTACTAGTAAAAAAAAAATAATAATATTAAAAATGCTATAAATCTATCCCCTAGTTTAATATACCAATAATAATATACGCTTATTTTTACCAAAAATATGTAGAAGAATACATATCGGCCTAAATTGATGAATACATTTTTTTTTACATTTTTTGGGGGATATTTACTATTGCAAAAAGTAAAAAATATTGTGTTTTTTTCAAAATTGTTGCTCTTTTTTTGTTTATAGCGCAAAAAATAAAAACTGCAGAAGTAATCAAATACCACTAAATGAAAGCTCTATTTGTCGGGAAAAAAAGATATAAATTTTGTTTGGGTATAACGTTGCATGACGCGCAATTGTCAAAAAATGGCCTGGTCAGGAAGGGGGTAAATTCTTCTGGGGCTGAAGTGGTTAAAGGGCAACATTAAAAATATAAAAATTGTTTAAATTTAATGCTTAATTCATGTCCCAAAGCTCTATTTGAAGTTACAAAACAGTGTGAGTTGGCTCTTTAAAAGTGACATAAGAAAAGCAGGTGACGGTATTACCCAAATGTGATCATGACTATATCTGGTCAACTACATCACTCAGGATCCCCAGGCAGTTTGTTTATAAACATCAGCCAGACAGGTTTTTGTCATTTTCTGGCTGTGGTGTGATCGGTCAAGATTGTCAGATGTTGGGTCATTGTGGCAGTGGGGCAACATGCTTGGACAGTGGGCTGTTGTGGCGACAGGTCATTCTTTAAATTTTTTAACATAATTTTTACCAGAATACTTTTCACAGTGTGTCTGTCTTTATTTACATTTTACACTTTTATTTTTTTGGGGAGTATGTACTTCTTGAGTGGATGGCTATCACCCCCCCACCGACAAATCCATACTTCCCTTTTGTGGAACAGAGGACCAAGAGGGAAGGCCTGGCCTTCCCCCTTGCATGTTACCTTCCCAATGCTGAAGGAATGTTACATAGTTAGTAGTCAAGTAGAAAAAAAAGACACAAGTCCATCTAGTTCAACCATTTAAAAAAAAAAAAAAATGTGGCCTGATATGGTTTAGGAGTTGGCACACTGCTCTCCCTAGCTTGGGCACACAGGCTGCGTGTTCGATAAGGACCTAGTATGAATTTTACAGGGAAAACCTTACAGTTTTTTCTTGTGTGTAATGTCCCTTTAGCAGCTGGGGATTTACGCTAATGAACTGGAACCATGATAAGGTGCAAACATTCAGAGGGCCCATCTAACTCGATTTCCCTAAAATACAATAAGGAATTAAGTCACACCATCAGTCTGCCCGGTGTAAAAATGTGAGGACCAGCTTCAGCTAGTCTACTACCATGCCACACACCTCTAACATGTTTCGGCAGGGCATGGGAGGAGAATAGCTGAAGTTGGTCCTCACATTTTTACCCTGGGCTGACTGATACTGTGCTGCTACATTCCAATTTCCATCTTCGGTAAGAAACCCCTTCAGCCATTCATAGTAGTCAATACCTAACTTGAGCATACAGTGCCCAAAGTACTCTAGGAGTTCCTCAGGACACCAAAGAAAATGTAAAATATGGCCTAGTTACTCCCATCATACTCACAATATACAGTAGCCTCTGATAGCTCAGTGAAGCTAACAATTTATTTATTTATTATATTTAAGATACTTATATAGCACTATCAATTTACGCAGCACTTTACATATACATTGTACTGTACATTCACATCAGTCCCTGCCCTCAAGAAGCTTACAATCTAAGGTCTCTAACTCACATTCATACATACACATACTAGGGCCAATTTAGACAGGATGCAATTAACCTACTAGCATGTCTTTGGAGTGTGGGAGAAAACCGAAGTACCCGGAGGAAACCAACTCAGGCACAGGGAGAACATGCAAACCCCAGGCAGTCAATTCTTGTTCCCTTTACAGATTTACAGCTGTTATAATCATTGTTAGGCCCTGTTCATACTGGTGCGACAACCCCTCAGACTTTGGGAGCACCAGTCGAATGACATGCAAAAATCAATGTTTCCCTATGGGAGCTGTCTTAACTGGTCCCACTTGTGTTGGTCCGACTTTTGAAAAGGTCCCTGCACTACTTTGGTCTGACTTCAGCCTATTGAATTTAATGGAAGTCGCATCCAAGTTGGATCAGCATGGGGACAAGGGCCTCTTCCCCACAACCCTGGGCTGTGGTTGTGGGGTTATGCGGGCAGGGGGCTTATCGGAATATGGAAGCCCCCCTTACGAAAGGGGACCCCCAGATCCTGCCCCCGTGTGAATGGAAACCATGTAGTATGAGAAAAACAGGAGGCAGTTTTTGACAAGTCTTTTATTAAAAAATGAATAATGTTCCCGTGGGTAGCTCCAATGTCAATCACGATGTCCCCTGCCGCCGCTGCCCTGATGAAAATTTATAAAAACGTTCCTCCACTGATGCTGGCTCCCACCTTTTTGTCAGCTTCGACGTCTGACAGTTCTTATATAACCATGGGGCATGGCCATGTGGTGATGTCACCCAAAGAACCCGCCCCTTTTTGACATCAACACCCTGGCCATGATGGGTCCATGACATCACAAGGAGGCGGGGTATCTGCAGTGACGTCACCACATGGCCACGCTACATAGTTATATAAGAACTGTCAGACACTAGAGCTGCAAGAATGACAGGAGTGTTAGTTGGTGGATCGGGTTTATCGGGTTGGAGCGACCACGGGAGACATTATTCTTTTTTAATAAAGAACTTGTCAAAAACTGCCTCCTGTCTGTTTACCTTTCTGGTGATGTTGATGCTGGAGAATTATTGACAGTGACAGGATGGCTAGTGTGACATAAGCCTTATGCACTGTACACACGGTCGGACATTGATCGAACATTCCGACAACAAAATCCTAGGATTTTTTTCGACGGATGTTGGCTCAAACTTGTCTTGCATACACACGGTCACACAAAGTTGTCGGAAAATCCAATCGTTCTAAACGCAGTGACGTAAAACATGTACGTTGGGACTATAAACGGGGCAGTAGCCAATAGCTTTCATCTCTTAATTTATTCTGAGCATGCGTGGCACTTTGTGCGTCGGATTTGTGTACACACGATCAGAATTTCTGACAATGGATTTTGTTGTTGGAAAATTTTATAGCCTGCTCTCAAACTTTGTGTGTCGGAAATTCCTATGGAAAATGTGTGATGGAGCCTACACACGGTCGGAATTTCCGACATCAAGGTCCTATCACACATTTTCCATCGGAAATTCCTATCGTATGTACGGGGCATTATACATTTAAGTAATCAGTGAAGCTGTGCATACAACTAGAAGGATGTTTAGATGAAAAGTGTAGAGGACATGGTGCTTTTTGAAAAAAAAATTGTTTTGTTAGTGGTGTTGGAAAAATTATCATTTTTGTAGTCAGCCACCATTCCCTTCTGGACTGGGGAGAAAAAAAAAATGCTGTCTTGACAAATTTTTAACCAAGTAGAGAACCCAGCAATATGGGAGACTGAGAACTTTGAGGTATTCTGACAAGTTGTGGTAACACCAATAGAAACTGCACAGTTGCAGCTGTACAGAAACATGATCTCATATGGACAACTTACCCTGCCTCTCAATTCCGGAGTGTGCATAACAGTAATAAAAGCATAGACCCATATTAACAAAGAACCTGAGCAATTATGGGGTTCTCCTATTTAATGTCATTATGCAAGCTCATAGGCATGTTGTTTTAGCATGAGTCCTGGTAGTGTACAAAACATCTGGATCTTAGGAGACCTCAATTCTCTGACTCTAATCTCTGAGATTTAGGCCTCATTTCCGATTTCTTCTCCCATCTCCTGCTCTTCTCCCTCTTCTGGTGACATCTTCTCCCTCTGCCAGTCATTCTCCCTCTCTGGTTCTTCTCCTCTCTGCGCTGTCTTTTCTCTCTGCTGTCTTTTTGCTCTTTTGCCGGGTCTTCTCTGCTGTCTTCTCGCTCCTTTCCCGGGTCTTCTCCACTGTCTTCTCACTCTGTTCTTCTTCCGATGTTGACTCAACGCGATCTCCCGGTGTAATGCTGGGTCTGCCTTGTGCAATGACTTATATTGGCATGGGGCGGGGCCACCTGCTGACATCACCCAGATGCCCCACCCCTTGTGATGTCATCACCTGGGGCATGATGGGGCAATGACGCCACGCATGGGGATGGCTCTCTCATCCCCACCCTCTTTCCTGACCTGCAGGGCTGCGTGCTCGGATAAGGGTCTGGTATGGATTTGGGGGGACCCCACACCATTTTTGGCTCGCGTTTCCCTTCAAGATCCTCAGCACAAGTTGGATCATCATGATCCAACTTCTGGTGCGACTTCTATTCAAATCAATGGGATCCCATAGGGAAACCTTTGATTTTGAATAGAGGCAGAGAAACGCCTGACGAGGCTTAAGGGGGGGAAAACAGTGTTAAGCAGCGTTTAACAGCTTTTACTGGCGTCTGGCATTTTTACAGCTCTAGCGCTGGAACCTCAGAACGCACTGGTGCTGGGTGGGGGGCGCAGGGCCCCCCCTGCCCCAAAGCACCCACACCCCATGTTGAGGCCATGTGGCCTGGTATGGTCCATTTTTTTGGCGTGGAGGTTCCCCTTAAAATCCATACCAGACTAAAGGGTCTGGTATCATTCTGGGGGGAACCTCATGCCATTTTTTTTTATTTTGGCGGGAGTTCCCCTTCAAGATCCTCAGCATAACAGTCGCGCCGCAAGTCAGATCATCATGATCCGACTTCTGGTGTGACTTCTATTCAAATCAATGGGATTCCATAGGGAACCATTTTGAATAGAGGCAGAGAAACGCAACTGAAAGCTAGTGTGGCTAAACGCCCATTGACGCCAATGCAAAACGCTGATAAAATCGCTTTTTTAATGCAGCTTTTTTCCTGGCGTTGGTACTAGCTTTACAGCTGTTTTTTTTATAACACCCTTGGGCATAAGGCCTTACCAGTAGACAAAGTAAAAAGACTAAATAAGGGAGCAAATACCTATACATTTTTTATAGGTAAGCCTACACAGTTATAATAATCTAAAACAGAATATTTAGGTCCTTGCATAAGCCCAGTTCTAATTGATTCTCTTTAATGATCAGAGCTCTTTTATCTTCTTTGTCTAAATATTTGCCTGGCCCTATCAGAGACAGACTAAAAAAATTGAATATTGGTAAGTATGTGCTTGTTTCTCCTTCGGTGTTTATCATCGCTCTTTATTTAAAACCATTGATGATCCAATGTTAGTTTTCCTTACCTGAATTCTCCTCATAGCTTATTGTTGCCCATAGCCTCTACACTCACTTCTTCTCTCAGTATAATACTAGTGCCCATATCTAGTGACCTGACCTGTTCTGACATCTTGAAATTTCACAGTGAAAGGCAAATTTGCAGGATTGCATGTACTTGAATTATTAAACAGTTACATAGCATTTAAAAAATGTCAAAGTCCAATGAAAGATCCATTCAATTTTTGCACATCCTTTGAAGTTTGTGAATTACATTTATTATGCAGTATTGTGGGAACTATACAAAGCATATAGTATAATAAGCAACTATAAGTGCCCATATTACTAAAGATATTCCATGTTAACAAATGTTATAATACTTTAACAAAGACAAAAAAAAAAAACAAGCAAAAATGGCTAACATGCATGAAACATGTATAGTCATACTTAAATATATTTTCATTTCAGAAATGAACACTGCGTGCAGGTTCACACAAATGTGATCTCAGACATCGCATGTGATTCGCACCCACACCGCAGGTCTGTGCGATACAAGTTCAACTATACAGTTGTATGACTGACCTCGCATAGATTTGCCGAAAAAAAAGTGTAGAGACTTTTTGTGCCCCGCACTAAAATTGGATCGCATGGTGTTCTCACCTATGCAATCCAATTCCTATGCGAGTTCACAGTTCGCACTATGATCTGTAAACCGATCTGGGGGTGTCATTACCATTGTATTGACACCCGCAGCGGTTTGTAGAGGGCAGTGTGAACTGCCTGCGGGAGAGATGCGATGTGGGAACCGGCGCTGCAGTCATGCTGGTTCCCGCATCCCAATAGTGGGAACCTAGACTAAGGGATTGACTTTCTAAAACTCGAGAGTGCAAAATCTGGTGCAGCTCTGCATAGAAACCAATCAGCTTCCTGTTTTTGTTTTTTTTGTCAAAGCTTAATTGAACAAGCTGAAGTTAGAAGCAGATTGGCTACCATGCACAGCTGCAGCAGATTTTGCACTCTCCAGTTTTAGCAAATAAACCCCTAATGGTCATATTATCATGTTGCAATTATATAATGTATATGTAGATATAAATGAAAGATTCCAGTGTATTTGCCTTGCTACTCTTCATTTTGCCACCTCTACACACATTTGCTGTCATCCACTGCACCACTTATTTTTAACACAGAACAAGCCAAGTGGGGGGGGGGGCATATCCTAGAGCGGACAAGTGCAGGGAAACTGCCTTTGGCAAGCACAGAAGGATGAGCTGCTTGCCCCATCCTTCATGTACTCATAGTTCAGATCTCCTTCTTAGTGTTGCACCTACCAGAAAATGAAGTCATTAGTAAGACCTCAACTGGAATATGCAGTTCAGTTTAGTGCACCAGTTCCCAAAAAGGATATTGGGGAACTGGAGAAAGTGCAGAGAAGGGCAACCAAACTGACAAGAGGCATGGAGGAGCTCAGCTATGAGGAAAGATTAGAAGAACTGAATTTTTTCACTCTTGAGAAGAGGAGATTAAGGGGAGATATGATCACCATGTATAAATATATAAGGGGTCCATATAGGGAACTTGGTGTTGAGTTATTCACTTTACGGTCAATACTGACGACAAGGGGGCATTTCATCTCCAAATACGGAAAGGTTTCTTCACAGTAAGAGCTGTGAAAATGGGGAATAGACTCCCTCCTGAGGTGGTTCTGGCCAGCTCAGTAGATTGCTTTAAGAAAGGCCTGGATTATTTTTTAAATGTACATAATATAACTGGGTACTAACATTTATAGGTAAAGTTGATCCAGGGAAAATCCAATTGCCTCTCTGGGATCAGGAAGGAATGTTTTTCCTCTGCTGTAGCAAATTGGATCCTGCTTTTTAACTATGTAACTATGTAACTAAGTCAGCTTTTCCTTTTCTGCTCAAATGATATGTCACATGACAAGGGAAGACAGATGGGAGGACTGTCTATGTACGTATAATCTATCATCAGTTCTAGATCTCTTGATCTCTCATTCCTTAGTTTGCTATCTTCTCCAAATCATCATTCATTTCACCATCCAGAGCTCCCTGGCCAATCATATTCAAGTCTAAGGATCCCCCATATATTAAAGGGTATGATGTAATTGCAAGTATTATGTGAACCATAGTAGTACAATAATACAACGAGTTTGACCTTTTTTGAACAATTAGACTCTGGCTATATAAGTTTGCTAAGAGTCTTATAGTTTAAGATGTGAACCAGATGGTAGTGCAGATTGAAACATTTACAGAAATCTTGTATAGTATCTCTAATGCTTTATTACAATAGTTTTTATTCCCCTTTTTTGCATGTTATATTGTTATTGATACATACCATTGTTCTGATACCAAAACAATGCAGGCCTGTTACTAACATTGCACAGAATTCTGTCACATTATACATGCTGGATTTGTTATTATTTTTAATTTTAAAATGCAGAGAATATGCTGTTGGGGAATATTTAGCGCAGGGAATGTTTACATTACCATCAAAGCATTTTTTTGGTGAATTTGTGGTATGTGTGCATGGCTCTAGCTATATTTCTTAACCTATGTTTTTGCTAAGGTTAAGCATTTAAAGGATTAGATTTTTTTAAACTTTTCTTGAAGCAGAAATAAACCCTCTTATCCTTTAGAGCAGTGATCATCAACCCTGTCCTCAGGGCCCACTAACAGGCCAGGTTTGCAAGATAACTGAAATACATCACAGGTGATATCATTTTATGCTCAGTGATTGTAGTATTCTAGTCTGCATCTCTCCAAGGTAGTACATAAAACCTGGCCTGTTAGTGGGCCCTGAGGACAGGGTTGATGATCACTGCTTAGAGCCATGGAAGCTGCCATATTAGCCTCTGTATGATCTGTAATTGCCACGGTGATGCACATGTTATCCGCTATGATACCAGCCGTTTGATGGCTTGACAATTTGGATGAGAGCTAACACAAATACTCTAGTAACTAATTCAGGGCAAGCCTTGAGTGTAAATGTTTTGGGAAACAGTTGAATTGGTTGGTTTAATTACTCTTTAAGAAATAAAAATACAAAACCCATGGTGACCTTGGCAAGGTGTTAATGAAAGTTGAGACCTCTACTATACCAGTTGCAGTGTTGGGGGCCTATGGGGAGGCCCCTTATAAAAAGGGTACCCTTCTCAAAACACTGGTGCAGTAGTTATATCATATTATTCACTAGAGTTGGGCGAACAGTTCCAGCTGAGCAAAAGTTCGGCCCAGATGTTGCCTGTTCGGCGAACACCCGAATTTGCGGGGTACTCGGCCAGATGTTCGTCTGCCATGCACCCCACAATGCACTGTTTACTGGAAAGTGATGCACTTCCCCACTAACAGCTGAATGAAAAAATAAATATTGCCAGCAATAGAAAAAAGTGAAAAAAAATCCATGGGGGTCCCCCCAATCTATACCAGGCCCTTTGGGTGTGGTATGGATTTTAAGGGGAACCCTACACCAAAATTAGAAAAAAAACTCAGACCTTTATTCGAACATGCAGTCCGGCAGGTCAGGAAAGGGTGGGACGGGATAAGCGAGCCCCCCGCCTCCTGAACCATACCAGGCCACATGCACCAGTCGGTAACGTCACAAGGAGGGCAGTGCCACCAGGTGATGTCACCAGAGGGCCGCGCCCCTTGCCTATTTAAGAACTGTCAAACAGCGGAGCAGGCAGTCAGCGGTTAGCCTTCTTTGTGGGCAGAGCAGTTTTTTTAATTATTTTTTCGGGTCCGGTGGTGCAGCCGGCATCATGATTGATGATGGTTTTAAATCAGGGACATTGTTTTTTTATTTTTTTAATAAAGGAACAGTCAAAAGCTGCTTCCTGTCTTTATTCATTTTTGCCACTTTTTTTTGATGACTGAGTAGAAGTACAATGTACCCCATACTCATTCACATGGGGGGGCTGAGATCTGGGGGCCACCTTGTTAAAGGGAGCTTCCAGATTCCCATAAGCTCCCTGCCCCACAACCACCACCCAGGGTTGTCAGGAAGAGGCCCTTGTCCCCATCAACATGGGGACAAGGTGTTTTGGGGTGGGTGAGGCAGAGCCCCCCAGTCCCAAAGCATTCTCCCCATGTTGAGGGCACGTGGCCTGGTATGGTTCAGGAGGGGGGCACTTGCTCGTCTCCCCTTTCCTGACCTCCCGGGCTGCATGCTCAGGTAAGAGTCTGGTATGGACTTTGCAGGGATCCCCACACCATTTTGTTTAGCATTTTTGTATTGTCGGCAATGGTATTGTATTGCTGGCAATTTAAATGTAATTTTGAAGGTTTTCAGCAAATATGAAATATTTATGACATTCACTGGATTAATAGTCAGTGGTAAACCCCATTCTCCATTGATTAAGAATGGGTGTTGGTAAATAGCTAGCAGAAGTTAGTCACATTTAATTAAAATTGTTCTCTGAGGTTGAAGACAATTTGCCACTAATCCAAGGGGCTTCCTCATTTATTTAATTAGTGTCAGAAGCATACTTTAGCATTTTTATCCATACTTCTAATTCATCCACCTTAATTGACTTGGAATGTGTAGGCAGATGTTTATTGCCTAAAAACTTGATGGAAGTTTGGGCAACCACCTTGATCTTGTTACAGAATCCTTTACCATGGTGCTATATGGGATACTAGGCCAAGTGTTTATTGTTCAAATCACATGGCTGAAGGTGCATCTTGTCAAATTGCTGAGGTAATGATTTTAAAACAGCATTATATGTGGGTGACAGATGATGTTGAAGCCCCTACCTCTGATCAGGGATAACTGTTAAAGGTTGAGTTAAATGACCTGCTCACTGTCCTTGGAAAAATGTGACTTAATACATTTACATTAAACCGAAAATAGGTAAAGTGGAAAGAGCTATAAACCAAAAAATTGAACACATCCCCAATAGCATAGTTCCCTATTGTGCTCCTTTGGAGGGACTGTTCCTCGTGTGGAAGCTTATCCCTCTGTCCCTTTCTCATTTGTTCCTCTTTTTGGTGTGACATATAAACATGTTTAAATCAGTAAACTAACTATGTATCAAAAGTGGTAAACTACACTAAATCTTTCATCAATATTATTGCATTTTTTGTATTATTTGAAAAGCCAGTATAAAAGAAATGTGGTGGTAAAAGAGCAATATGGGTTTAACCAATGACATACTAGATATTAGTTCATCATGGTCCATGTGACTGGGTGAGTGGTTCCTGATGGTTTAGTTGACTACATACCTAATGCTAAAAGTTGTTCCTCTTTCGTATCTCAGAACGTTGGGAGGTATGCAATTGATAGATTTAAGTACAGGCATACCCCACTTTTAAGTACGCAATGGAGTTTATTTACTAAAGCTGGAAAGTGCAAAATCAGGCTCACTTCTGCATAGAAACCAATGAGTTTCCAGGTTTTATTACCGAAGCTTAATTGAACAAGCTGGGGTTAGAAGCTCATTGGTTTCTCTGCAAAAGTGAGTCTGATTTTGCAATTTCCAGCTTTAGTAAATAAACCCCATTGTGTACTTAAAAGTGGGGTATGCCTGTATGGAAAGTAATAAACCAAAATTGAAAGTTGTTACCAATTTGAATATACATTCTCACACCTGATGTAAATCTAGATCTTAATCTGCTGTCTAAGAACCTTAATAGGTGTTAAAACAGCTGTGTGATGTCTTGGGATATTTTTTCCTTCCATTGCTCTATCTTAAGGCCGTGTCCTTCTTAGCTGCAGTCTGTCTACAGTGTCAGTGGTCTAATTAGTATTTAGGTAAGGCGATATGTGAGATACAATCATATAACCTCTCACTTTCCAGTAAGCGTGGGGTTAATGTTTCACCCTGCACGGTATTCTGCAACATTGCCTGCACAAATGTTTATTAAGTGAGTTATTTCAAGAGCCTGTGACACACAGTAGCTCCTTCAACCTACACCACAAATCCATGAGAGACTTCCTAGAATGAATCATGTTACAGCACCTCAGTCTAATGCCCTCATTAGATGTAGGGATGATGCTTCTATAGTACATATATAGAGGAGAACACCAATATCCTGAAACTTACTCCACTATAAAAAGAAGAGAGTTAAATTTAGCTTTTGGGCTTGCTAGAAAAAGAATTTCAGAGCGTGTACACTGCCGGGTTTATCTATATGGTTCGTAGCATATTGTCTACGTAATATTGCGTATTTTGGTTTCTGCAATGGCCAGAACAGGTTAAGACAGACAGATCCTATCCATTAATAATATCCTAACCTAAAGAGACCCTGTCATCAACTTAAAAGTTGCTGAAAAAGTCACACTAAAATGTAAAAGGTTACCACAAATGCATTTTTTATTCATTTGCAATGTGCCTTTGAACTTGCTAGAAAATGTTATTACTCTAGGAAGAGTAAATTCCCTAGCACAGCCCCCTCCCTCCTTGCATGTTCCTCTCCCCTTTTCGGGGCGTCTAATTACTTTCTGTGCTGGTCCAGATCCTCCACCCTCCCTACATAAGCTTTTTGGAGATTTCGGAGGAGTGATAGGGAATACGATACATGTGTCACTTGAGCAGCAGTTTTGAGTCAGATGGAGTTGCTGACATCACATCCAAGATCACCCAGCAGCAGTGTTAGGAATTTTGGATTTCTACACAAGGGAGATTTTCATAGGTAGTTAACCACTTCAGCTCCAGAAGATTTATCCCTCTTTCTGACCAGGCCATTTTTTTACTATGCAAAACTCTTTTGGCCCTACTTCTCTTGTGGGTCACAGGAGCTCACTTAGTTCTGCACTCCTGTGCCCCGTATTCAGCCAACAGTGGGCTAAAGTCTGCTGTCAGTTGATGTTACTCAGCAGGTCCAGAATCTAGCGGGATCCTGACTTTGATGGCAGGATTAACCCAGATGCTTGACCAGCAGTTGGCTCAGTCTCTCAGCACATCGTCAAGAGCCTGAACCAGCCGCTCCTGCCCCTACACAGCCCGATGTTCCAGTGAGGGCTGGAGGGGCAGACCACAGATTGGCAGTCACCGGCTCTCTGCTCACTGAAGACAGAGAACGGAGAGATCAGCGGTCTTTGATTTCTCAGTTTTCAGTTTTAGAAGTGACAGGGGACAGATGCAGCATCCTAGGTGAGTACGTATGCTTGTTTTTTTTAAATTCCATACTTCTCTTTTAAAGTTCAGTGTGCAGAGTTTAGAGGCACAGAGAGTAGAACATATAGCACAGTGTACAGAGCAGAGCTATGTGTAGTATAAAATATACAGAATAATGTATAAAATGAATTATTGTGAATTATAGAATGTACAGCACTGTCTAGAAAGTAGAGTTGTGTGGCATGCTTAAAGTTCAGTGTGCAGAACGTGGAGAGGTGCGGAGAATAGAAAATACAGCACAGTGTACAGAGTAGAACTATGTACAGTATAGAATATACAGAACAATGTGTAAACTGGAATAGTGTGCAGTATAGAATGTACTGTACAGCACTGTGGGTTGATTTACTAAAACTGGAGAGTGCAAAATCTGGTGCAGCTTCTGTGTAGAAACCAATCAGCTTCTAGGTTTGTTTGTGAAAGCTTAATTGAACAAGCTGAAGATAGAAGCTGATTGACTACCATGCAGAGCTGCCCCAGATTTTTCACTCTCCAGTTTTAGAAAATTGACCCCTGTGTGCTGAATAGTGTAGGAGGCTTAAAGAGGCACCCCCCCTTACCTTTTTTGCTGAGTAATCCTCAAATACAGTACTTACTCACATGCCCAGGGATCCAGCAGTATTGTGCAGGAATCTGCCTTGCTGCTGCACACCGAATCCTGAACCACTATCCTCATCTGTGATCTGTGACGTCATCAGGAGGTCAGCTATCTCTTCTGGATTTTTGCAGCCGTTGTTCTATCAGATTAGCAAACCCATCAGATCAGCAAACGGAAGTGAGATCTTGTCAGCTGTGCATGCATTCCATGGGTTCGCCAATCTGACAGAACAGCAGCATCGGACATCTTACTACACCTAGCTACAGCTTGCATTTCTCAGTAATTTTAGCAATAAAGTGAGTGTATATAAATAAATATAGTATTTTGAATGTTTCATTTTGAAAGCCTAAAGGTTTAGCGCAGAGTAAGGCGGGGTGTGCCAACATGGCCTCCGCCACCTTCCTGCTGCTGGTGTCCAGCTTCTTTCAAAATGTAACATCAGAACAGCATCACAGATATACTATATTTATTTATATACGCTCATTTTATTGCTAAAATTACTCTGAAATTCAGCTGGGTGTAGTAAGGTATCCGCTGCCGCCTTCTGACTGCAGGTGTTCTGTCAGATTAGCAAACCTGGAACGCATGTGCAGCTGACAAAACGCTACTTCCGTTCTCTGATCTGATGGGTTTGCTAATCTTATAGTCTGTGTATGCAGCATAGCATGCTTGTTATACTCATGGTGAAACTTAAGGGGTTAATCCTCTGCATTCATTGTGTGAAAAGGTATTCTGTATGCATAGATCCTTCCCTCCCTGCACTGTCTATCTGGGGAAGGCCAGCTAACACAGGCAGGGTAGCCAACCTGCACATGCTCAGTTGTGTCTTTTATGCTGGAGAGAACATTTACTTGTTCTCAGAGCTAGCCAGGTCACATGATATTGTGGGCATGTATACAGGCTGTAGTGGAAATATCCTCCTACCTGAACTCTCAGCACTGGAGAAACTGTGCAGTTTATCATGTAACCGTGGTATACAGATCATCCAAAAAGGTATACAGTGGCAATATTTTAATGCAAAAAAAAGATTTATAAGCTGTGGGCACTGTGGGGGGGCAGATGAACTATTTTCATAGCACTGGGTTTAGTAACACTTTAAGTACCAGTAAGAAGCAGTCGGCCTCCCGATTACGTGCAACTGTGCATGCGCAGTAGAATACTGCAGTGCTTCCTGAGTAGTGTGTTGTGGCGTTGCTAGGTCTGCAAAAGATCTGGGGCTAGAGCCCATAGCAGCGGTCACCAATCTTTTTGCAGGCCGGGGGGGTGGCGGCGGTAGTAAGCAATTTTTTGCGGGCAAAGGCTGGTGTTGGCGTTTCAATCATCATGGCACCATGGTTGATATGGTGTCAGGGTGATCGAAGGGCATTATTTCTATTGTTACATTCTAAGATATAATGAAGTGGTTCAACTCACCATAATGCAGAAACAGTGGGAGTCCTGGGCGTGTCACTTGTCACATCACCTGGCACCATTTGCAGATTGTCACTTGCCACGTCACTTGCCACCATTTGCAGATTTTCACTTGCCACGTCACCTGCCACTAGATGTGGATTGTCACTTGCCATGCCAGCCAGTGCCACCAAATGTGCATTGTCGCTGCATTGGTGGCAGGCTGGCAGCACTGGTTCATTTAGTGAGGGCATGAGAGCGGAGATGCGGGGCGGGCAGTGAGAGATGATGTAATCTCTCTGCTCCCCGCCGCACCTCCGACATTGAAGAGGCCCATGCGGTGAGGGCGGAAGAGCGCTGATGTGTGGCGGGCAGTGAGAGATTATGTCATATCTCTGCTCCCAGCCGCACATTGCTCCCACATTGAAGTGGCCCGGCTGTGAGGGCAGAAGAGCGGTGACGTGGAGCGGGTGGAGAGAGATGATGTCATCTCTGCCCTTCCGCCCGCTCGTCTCTCTCCTCTCATCCACCTCTAATGCAGCCCGCCCGCCACAGCTGCGACCTGCTGGTTAGGCAGGGACCCTGCGGCAAGAGACTCAGGGCTATGGGCTCCAGATTCGGGGCTATAGTCTCAATAGCCACCCCCTGGTGACGCCTATGGTTGTGGGTATTCGAGGAGGCTCCAAGAAGTAACACGTCATTGTTGGGAAAACATAGAAAGTATGGGGAGAATTACCCACAAAAGGTGATTACAATTAAAAACTTAAATAAGCAACTTGTTTTTGTGAGAGAAGAGGAGGGTGGAAAGATGGTGGAAAGTGGCTATGGAGAATGAAGGTTTGCTTTAAAGTTCAGTGCACAAAGTGGAGAGGTGCGGAGCATAGAGCATACAGCACAGTGTACAGAGTAGAGTGGTGTGAAGCATATAACACACAACAAAGTGTATTCTAATGCCCTGTACACACGACTGGTTTTGCCGTCGGAATAAACTCTGAAGGTTTTTACGATGGAGTTCCGACGGAATTCCACTCAAGCTGTCTTGTATACACACGGTCACACCAAATTTGGACCGTCCAGAACGTGGTGACGTACGACAACACGTACGACGGGACTAGAAAATGGAAGTTCAATAGCCAGTAGCCAATAGCTTCCGTCTCGTACTTGCTTCAGAGCATGCGTCGTTTTCGGTGCGTCGGAACAGCATACAGACGAGCGGCTTTTCCGATAGTAATTTGTTCCATCGGAAAAATATAGAACATGTTCTCTATTTAAATCTGTCTGAATTTTCAACGGAAAAAGTCAGATGGGGCATACACACGGTCGGAATATACGATGAAAAGCTCCCATCAGACTCTTTCTGTCAGAAATTCCACTCGTGTGTACGCGGCATAAGATTTAGAATGCCAGTGCTGCAAGTCTGTATTGCTCATCAATTTTCATCTTATTTTTAACAACTTGGCACTGACACATTTGTACTGTCAAGTATCAGTTACAAATACAGCCACTTTTATAATGACTAAACGATCACTGTTCTCCTAAGTATCCTAATTGCTTATAATTGTTAAGTGCTGCAGAAGAAAGCACCTGTAGGCAGATGTTCCACCTCTCACTATTACTTTTACAGATAATTGCCAAACATTGCAGCTCTCCTGCAGAACTGGACACTCTTGAAATCATATAAACAAGTTGTAAACTTCTGTATGTAAAACTGGTTTTAAGCTATTCATTTTTTTCTCTGAATTGAGTCATAAATCTTGTCAGGAAAACAGCTTACTTGGACATTTACATGATAGTTCAGTGCAAGAATTAAAAAAAATGACAAAATGAATAACTATGGCATTATGACAGCTGGACTGGAAGACCTCATCTGCCTCTAGGTCTCCTGTGTTGTGCCTTCAGCAATGACTTTACTGGGTATTTCCAATTTCCTTCTTCATAGCAAGAGGATAGCCCTAGGAACAGAGCAAATGATTCTATCACCTACTCCTTAAAGCATAAACAGATGATAGCCAGTTATTAGTACTTTTAGGTTTAAAGCATGCATTCTAATGTAGTAACTGTTAAAAGTTTTAGAACTACTTGTATGCATTATGCACCTCTTGGCCTGGTGGGCTCGATGTTCTAGTCGAATGTATTATGGGGTGTACGTGGCAAATTCTATCGCCACGGAACGCCCCATAACGCACTGCAAGATCGCAGTGCATTGTCTGATGGTGCCTTTGGCCACTCATGGCTCAGGGGAATTAAGTGCACGCCCCACACTATATAAGACTGCTTATATAGCAGCTGAGTATAGTGTGTGACTGTGGATGGAGATAGATTGAGCTAGAATAGGCAGGCAGGTTAGTGGCAGTGTATTTAATATTTATATTTACAGTCTAGTGTATATATATATATATATATATATATATATATATATATATATATATATATATATATATATATATATACACTCTGCATTTAGTGTAGACTAGATATTCAGTGTAGACTCTATATTCGGTCAGTGCAGGCAGTGTAGTATATATAACACAGTGTATTGAAGTGGTTAAGGGGAACCCTGCACCAAAATTTTAAAATAAATGGTGTGGGGGTCCCCCCCAAAAATCCATATCAGGCCCTTCAGGTCTGGTATGGATTTTAAGGGGAACCCCGCGGCAAAATTAAAAAATATGGTGTGGGGGTCCTCCCCAAAATCCATACCAGACCCTTATCTGAGCAAGCAGCCATGGCAGGCCAGGAAAGGGGGGGGGGCAGGCAAGCGTCCCCCCTCCTGAACTATACCAGGCCCTCAACATGGAGAGGGTGCTTTGGGGTCCCCATGTTAAGGGCTGGTATTTATTACATTTGTATCTCTGAAGCTCCCCCCTAATGAGTGACTGTTTAGAGTGCCTGATCAACAAAGAGGTGATGCTGCCTGAACTGGGAAGAGTTTGTCAGAACATAGTTGGTGTTTTCAAAGATTATGGGCAACTTGTATGTGTACTGAATTTGTACTTTGATTTATGTTGTTTCACAATGTGCTGTTTCATCTCAGTATGAATAATAATGATTTTGGTGCAAAAAAAAACAGTTAATATAACTGCTTTCACTATGTTTACGTAGGACAGTTACACTAGTTATACTTTGTAAGATAGTGTACTAGATAAACCATTGGATGCATTTCAAATACATTTAGTAATTCTGTGCAAACTGAGTGCAGCTGTTAATCTATTAGTGAACTTTGGCAGAAAATATATACCTTTCAATGGGAAAATAAATGTTGCTACTCATCCACAGCAATTTAAGGAGAACCAGTTATATTCTTGCATTTCATGTACACGGGACATTTTTACAACTTCTCCTGAAAGATTTAACTTGACGGATAGTAACCGACGTCCGTTTTGCTGCGTTTACATGCTGTGTTCAGCGGCATTTTGCCGCGTTTGTGTTTAGAAGCGTTTTTAAAAAGTCACTATTTCTACCCATGTTTACAATCTGTTACAGGCATTTGGTGTTTCCAAGAAATGCTTCTAAACTCAACTGCCTAGAAACTACTATAAACGACCCTGTGTACATGTACTGATAAGATAACATAGAGGATAGTTAAGGGGCAGTTGAAAAAAATGCCCAACTGCTCCTAAACGTCAATATATATAAATAAAAATGTTCTGTTCAGCACTGAAAATGCTACACCTTTAGATAGCTAACAATATTTTTCAACCACCTTTCCCTTTCTGTCATCTATTTCTGTTGATCCTGCTAGTAAGAATGGTTTTGGGCTACGATGGACAACTTTGGCCCTTCACCAATCAAACAAGAGCTTACAACTAAGGGACTCCAATTGTTTAATATAATAGCAACTGCAAAGGTCGCTGGTTACACTACTTCCAACTTAAGCACTTTTATATAAAATTGCTGGAAAAAGTCTCACTCCATAGGGATTTAACTCCATTTGAATCTCTATGCAATGGACTTCCAGAGTGTTCTCACACTAATTAAAAAATATATGACATATTGTTGTTCAATGCATTCCCTAACCAACCATATTATACCAGAGAATGGGACAGGGAATTGGGCCATAGTATCACCACAGAAGATTGGAAAAAGTCATTCTTTCTAACTTTTAAATCAAGTCTCTCGACATATATACAAGAAAAGAATTACAAATTATTGACTAGGTGGTATAGATGCCCTACGAGGCTCCCTAGAATCTCCTCAAACTATCGACAAAAGTGCTGACGCTGTGGAGAGGGGGGGGATAAAGGCACAATGATCCACATATGGTGGACATGCCCGGGCTTATAACATTTTGGGAGAATGTCTTCCAAATTTGCTCCTTAGTTACTGACACGCCATATCAGAAATCTCCTGAGATGACTTTATTGTCTATATACCCTGGCTCTACGAGAGAGAATAAAAAGGGGTTGCTTCGATTTCTCCTTCCTGCAGCGCGAATACTTATACCTAGATACTGGAATGCTGACGCTACTCCTACAATTAAAGAATGGATAGTTGAGCTGAACCACTTAAAGAGAATGGAGAAATTATGAATGCCATTCTAAGCACATGGCTGTATGGTCTCCTTGGATGGACTTCTTGGGCTCTGGTGCATTGGGACCTTTATAATAAACAGTCTTTACTTTGTGATGCGGCTTTGGTGTGGGGTGGCAGCTCCCCGGGTGGACTGTTAGGTAAATGAATGAACGTGCGTGGGCTAGAGAACATTCACCTTCTGGTCGTAGATGAGAAGAGGATATCTTTGTCCTTGGATCGGAGTGTGAGTGGGAACCAGCGCTGCTGGCAGGCTAATGCACCAGGCACACACGATCTCTATAATCTGAGATCCATCATATCTGCCCTGCTCCAAGAAAAAGTGAAAGAGGCTGTTACCAGTCTGTCCCTGTATCTCCAGCCTATCCGAAGGAAGGTTTAAAGTGGAGGGATGTAAACCCAGGAATCCATCTGTTTTTTTCCAAAGCGGATTTTGACTTGCTGTAAAAAGAGGTAAAACACCTACGTTCGGCTGTTTGCATCCAAGTAGCCTTAGTGCTAATCAAGACACCTGAGTTCCAGCATCCGAGTTCCAGCGTCTGCACTTAGCCGTGACCGTGAGAAGCCCCGTTGGTTGTCTCCAAATCGCGTTTGACTCCTGTCATGGGAGTCACCTCCATCTGGTGAGTAGGCTGTGTGGCTGGTGATGGTGATTGAATACTGTTTGATGCTCTGCTGAACCCAATGAAGATCTGCCCAAAAGCTTAATTTTCCAGAAGTTCTGTTTACATGATTGATTTTTATCAGTTTGGAATGTTTGTGTACATATTGATATTTTGGACACTAATTTGGACTTTACATTTATCTTTATCTTTCATTTTTTTCACTTTATATATTTTTTCACTTTATATTTTGATCATTTCAGCAATTTATTTGCATTTTTCACAACATTTGAGAGCTTGCTATAAAATTTTCTGACAATAAAATCCGTGTGTACACAAATCCGACGCACAAAGTGCATGCTCAGAATAAATTAAGAGACGAAAGCTATTGGCTACTGCCCCGTTTATAGTCCCAACGTACATGTTTTACGTCACTGCGTTTAGAACGATCGGATTTTCCGACAACTTTGTGTGACCGTGTGTATGCAAGACAAGTTTGAGCCAACATCTGTCGGAAAAAATCCATGGATTTTGTTGTAGGAATGTCCGATCAATGTCCGACCGTGTGTACAGGGCATTATTCAAATATTTAATATTATTTCACTTGGGTGAACACGGGTGAATCCTTGCTTTTTTAAAAGCATTTTTCCCTAAATATTCTTGTTCAAATATTCAAATTTATTAAATGTCCATTTGTCTCAAGCTTAGGTACTTTAAGGAGGAACTTCACTCTAACTTAAGCCACTTACCTAATGCTGGGTTGTCCTCAATTCATATATTTATTCATCCAGTGCACCCAGCGTTGTCCTGCTGCAATCCATTTCTCTGCTGCCATCGCTCAGGACCTGCACTGCCATCTTCCTCCATGATGTTATCAGGAGGAAGCTGTCTCTTCCAGGTTTAGGCAGCCACTTCCCATTAATGGGCCTCCAGGTCTGTCTCCTGTTCCTTTAATGAATGGGAGCTGATGCCTTCTTTGATATGTGATGTAACATGACATCACATATCCAAGGAGGCTCCAGGTGCACAGCACGTAATTTTAGCCCAGACCAGAATGGTGTGGGGGAGGGAGCAAGAACAATAAGAAAGGTAAATAAGTGTCCAATAAAGGGTGGGGTCCGCTTATTGGATCAGAGGGGAAAAGATTGGAGTGGAGGGGAGTCTACTTTTTTAAGTTAGGTTCCGCTTTAAAGTCTAAAACCTTTAAGCCATTTTGGATGAAATCAGGGAAGGTAGAAACCACTGTTTTTTGCCATTTGTGTCTCTTGGAAAATTTCCTTTCACTTTCTGTCCTGAAGACTCAACATTGGAAGATTTCCCCTCTGGCGGCAAATCAAAAATTTGGGATTTACCCTTTACTTTCCTTCATGGTGACCCTGGTGATGAGGAGAGTTATAGAAAGTGAATCAACCTAATGGGGACACAGACAGAAATAAAAACCTAGTAGTGGTTCTAACCCGACACTGCTTTATCAAAATCTAGAAAAATAAAAGCTATGCCTTTAGAAATGCTTTCTCTGTGCAACCACAATAATTCCAGCTTGGAATAATATATATATTTTTAAAATTAAACTTCACTGTCAGTCTATATTATTATGAATGAACTACCATCTAGTTGCTGTTGGTTGGGGACAGCTATTTGGATTTGGTATCATCACACTGAAAACACAGATGTTAGGATTCCGCATAGCAATCATAGCCTATGATATCTATCTGCTTTGCTCTAATGGAAATCATGAATCCTGATCAACTGCAAGATATGTGTTTACACAGCTCTTATGGCTGCTATTGATATTTATTCTATCCTTTGAGCCAGAGGTGGCTTAGTGAATCAGAGAGTCAACTTGCTATGACTGCAAAATTAAGACCAAGGTACATATACAGTGTGTGTGTGGGATTTTTTTTTTCAAATTCTAATAGTTAGACAGTGTTAACTCCCATGTAAAGCATCTAACAAAATGTGAAATATCTAATTGTAAATTAAAGAAAGTTATTCATTAAACTAGAAATCTATTTGACCCTCCGGTAATAAACTATTTAAAGGAACAGCAAACCCAAAAGCTATTTTTTTTAGGAGTTACTAATATCATTTAGAAATGTCTGTTATTTATGCCAGAAATATGTATATAACAAATAATAAAAAAAAATACATAAAATTTAAGCTTGATGAGGTTGTGTGGTCTACTGTTATTTTATTGTTCATTTTAGGCAAGAAACAGCAGAGGTTTAGCAGACTATTCAGACCCAGGCGTAGACTGCTCTGGCTGATAGGTAAGTATTTAGCTGCTCTTATTAACTTTATTCTGTAGTGTACAACTTAGGAGGGGGGGGGGAGGGGCAATTCCACCAGTGAGCCAATATAGAGCCACCATGTGCCGAGGGAGCACTGCAGGAAATCATTTAATCTCCTAACACCACTTAATAGTATAATTTCAGTGTTTGGAGGAGTTCTTTAACCCCTTCTCATCTACAACCTGTAATTTAAGAGATTGCACCTTGCACATTTTCTGAGGAAATGTTAAATTGTATGTATCACCAAAAACAGTTTTTTGTTTTGGATAGGGTAAGGGAAGGGATAAAACACAAGTTTTAAGTTAAGTCAAGTTTTACATTTCCTGCTGTTTTTGGACAAGGATTCTACCAGACAGCAATTTAAGGGAAATCTGCAACAGCAAAACAGGCAACAGATGAGAGCAATTTCTCACTTAACTGTAAAAAAATTGTTGCTTCCGTCTGGACCTTTATTGGAGTTTCCTTAACTTCTTCCTGATGAAAAATTGTCCCTGGGACAGCAAGTGGGGGTAATGTAGCCCTGGACAGTAATAAAACCCTGACAGGAGTTTTTATTCTTCCCCACACTATGCAGAGCTAAAAGAAAAAGCTTGGGTTATAAATACACTTTAAAGCTGGACTTGAGAACTGTATCTTGAGAATTTGTGGCCTCAGTTTCCATTCTTAGCTGGCAGGAGTGGCAAGCGGTGTGGTCTTCTGCTGCTGTAGACTATCTACTTCAAGGTTCGATGTGTTGTGCGTTCAGTATTCTGCATACCTAGGTTGTAACGAGTGGTTATTTGACTTACTGTTGCCTTTCGAACCAGTCTGCCCATTTTCCTCTTCCATCAACAAGGCATTTTCATCCACACAAATGCTACTCACTGGATATTTTCTCTTTTTCGGACCATCTTGAAATACTCAGACCAGCCCGTCTGGCACCAAAAACCATGCTATGTTCAAAGTCACTTAAATCCCCTTTCTTCCCCATTCAGATGCTTGGTTTAAACTTCAACAAGTTGCTGCCATGTGATTGGCTGATTAGCAATTTGTGTTACCAAGCAATTGAACAGGTGTACCTAATAAAGTGGCCAGTGAGTGTAGATAGATAGATAGATAGATAGATAGATAGATAGATAGATAGATAGATAGATAGATAGATAGATTTTATTTTTATTTTTTTACATTTTTCATGCATTTGTCAACCTCTAATAAAAACATAAGTAAGAAATGTAATAAGACCACATCAAATGTACTTACTTAAATATAAATGCAAAAAAGCAGATTAGTGATAACATTAGAGTAAAATTAAACAACACACACTGATGCTGCTATATTTAGCCTAGAAGTCTAATGCCGCGTACACACGAGCGGACTTTCTATCCTACTTGGTCCGGCACACTTTCCGACGGACTTTGTCCGCCAGGTGCGCCGGACTTTAAAACGAACGGACTTGCCCACACACGCCGGGATTTTCCGGCGGGCTAAGTCCGCCCGTCTTTCCGACGGACTTTCGCCGGAGTTCCGGCGGACTTTCAGAATGAACGGACTTGCCCACACACGGACAAGTCCGTTCATTTTGAACGTGACTCAGGTGCGACGGGACTAGAAAAGGATGTCAATCTTGCCGCTTTTATCGGCGAGATTGACACCTTGCTAGCCCCGTCGCGGGGCATACCAGGCCCTTAGGTCTGGTATGGATTATAAAGGGGAACCCCGCTACGCCGAAAAAACGGCGTGGGGTCCCCCTAAAATCCATACCAGACCCCGATCCGAGCACGCAGCCTGGCCGGTCAGGAAAGGGGGTGGGGACGAGCGAGCGCCCCCCCCCCTCCTGAACCGTACCAGGCCGCATGCCCTCAACATGGGGGGTGGGTGCTTTGGGGGAGGGGGGCGCCCTGCGCCCCCCCCCCAAAGCACCTTGTCCCCATGTTGATGAGGACAAGGGCCTCTTCCCGACAACCCTGGCCGTTGGTTGTCGGGGTCTGCGGGCGGGGGCTTATCGGAATCTGGGAGCCCCCTTTAATAAGGGGGCCCCCAGATCCCGGCCCCCCACCCTATGTAAATGAGTATGGGGTACATGGTACCCCTACCCATTTACCTAGGAAAAAAGTGTAAGTAATAAAACACACTACACAGGTTTTTAAAATATTTTATTAAACAGCTCCGGGGGGGGATCTTCCTCCGGCTTCGGGGGTCTTCTTCCGGCTTCGGGGGTCCCTCCGCTTCATCTTCTCCCGGCGTCCGGTTGGTTCTTCTCCGCTCTCCGGCCTCTTCTCCCGGTGTCGCAGGTCTTCGGCCGGCCCCTCCGCTCTCTTCATGTAGCTCTATTGCGAGCGGAGGTCCGGACTTCTTGGCTTCTTGGCTTCTTGGCTTCTCTTCTCTTCTCTTCCCCCAGATGTTGACACGACGCTCTCTCCGGCTGGACTGGTCTCTGAGGGCTGCGTTGTGACTTATATAGGCGGAGACCCCGCCCCCATATGATGTCACAGTCCCTGGGCATGCTGGGACTGTGACGTTTTAGGGGGCGTGGTCGACCACGCCCCCTAAAACGTCACAGTCCCAGCATGCCCAAGGACTGTGACATCATATGGGGGCGGGGTCTCCGCCTATATAAGTCACAACGCAGCCCTCAGAGACCAGTCCAGCCGGAGAGAGCGTCGTGTCAACATCTGGGGGAAGAGAAGAGAAGAGAAGCCAAGAAGCCAAGAAGCCAAGAAGTCCGGACCTCCGCTCGCAATAGAGCTACATGAAGAGAGCGGAGGGGCCGGCCGAAGACCTGCGACACCGGGAGAAGAGGCCGGAGAGCGGAGAAGAACCAACCGGACGCCGGGAGAAGATGAAGCGGAGGGACCCCCGAAGCCGGAAGAAGACCCCCGAAGCCGGAGGAAGATCCCCCCCCGGAGCTGTTTAATAAAATATTTTAAAAACCTGTGTAGTGTGTTTTATTACTTACACTTTTTTCCTAGGTAAATGGGTAGGGGTACCATGTACCCCATACTCATTTACATAGGGTGGGGGGCCGGGATCTGGGGGCCCCCTTATTAAAGGGGGCTCCCAGATTCCGATAAGCCCCCGCCCGCAGACCCCGACAACCAACGGCCAGGGTTGTCGGGAAGAGGCCCTTGTCCTCATCAACATGGGGACAAGGTGCTTTGGGGGGGGGGCGCAGGGCGCCCCCCTCCCCCAAAGCACCCACCCCCCATGTTGAGGGCATGCGGCCTGGTACGGTTCAGGAGGGGGGGGGGCGCTCGCTCGTCCCCACCCCCTTTCCTGACCGGCCAGGCTGCGTGCTCGGATCGGGGTCTGGTATGGATTTTAGGGGGACCCCACGCCGTTTTTTCGGCGTAGCGGGGTTCCCCTTTATAATCCATACCAGACCTAAGGGCCTGGTATGCCCCGCGCTCGCCGCAATAGGAAGATTTGTTTTTCCTATTGCAGCGAGCGCGAGATGCAATACCATCCCCTCGTGTCGTATTTGGTCTGTCGGACCAGCCTACACACGAGCGGGCTTTCCGTCGGACCAGCACACACACGAGCGGACTTTCCGCCCGAAACTGAGTCCGACGGAAAGATTTCAAACATGTTTAAAATCTAGGTCCGGCGGGCTTTTGGGAAGAAGTCCGCCGGAAAAGTCCGCCGCCGCCCACACACGGGCGGATTGTCCGGCACACTCTGGTCCGCCGGACCAAGTATGCCGGAAAGTCCGACCGTGTGTACGCGGCATAAGATTTGATGACCTCTGGTCACAAAATATTTAAAGAGACCTTGTTACCAACTTAAAAAATTGCAAGTAAATGGACAGATTTTTTTTTACATACTTAAACCACTTTAATTGCAGTATGTTTTTTTACATGCCTACGTGCGTACAACGAACAATTTTATTTATTTGTTTAAAACCTTTATCCCAAAAAGAAAACTGTTTGTTGTAACTGCTTATAAAATGTTAGCTGGAGTTTGGTTTCAATTTGTTAGTGTATTTTACCACCTGCTGACCACTCACAGTAAACATACTGCAAATGGGCGGCTGGAATAGGCAGGATCAAGTACATGTATGTGATCGACCTTCTTCCAGGTTTGAAGCATGCATGCTCATGCCCCCTGCCAACCCATGCTGTGATTGAACACACCATGAGTTTGACAACTGATTTCAGCTGAAATCAGCTGATCAGCTGCATCCAATCAAACACAGAGTTCTGTGTGTTTACAAACACACAGAACTCTGTGTACAGGGAACAGTGACTTGGTTGTTTCTTCTACCTGCAAAGCAGGGAGAAAAAACAGCCAGGTAGAAACCTAAAAGCAGCACACATTACACATTGTTAGACACACAATTAACCCCTTGACTGCCCCTAAATGTTAACCCCTTTCCAGCCAGTGTCATTAGTACAGTGTCAGTGTGCAGTATTATCACTGATCACTGTATTAGCATCACTAGCAACATCAGTGTCCGTTAGAGACCCTCCCAGATAGTGTCAGTTAGCGCCAGATTTCTGACACACTATCCGAGTCACACTATAAGGTGCTGATCACCGCCATTACAGTAGTTTCTATAACTGTGTGAATTCCAGTATATATACCATAGTTTAATAGAGTCGTGGCTGTACGACAACCATCTGTGATGCATGACGTTTACTGGATGTGACGTATCGATACTGACAAACGAGCGAGTGAGGGTGAGACTTAGAGGTCCGCCGTGACCACAATACGCCGCTACAGTTTGCCAACAGGAGTTTGCCTTTTTATGCTAATTGTGACTGGATTGATGTGAGTTTAATGGTTGAAGATTTCGTTTTTACAATAAATTGCTTTTACGTTATTACACTATTGGAAGCACTTATTTTAATTTACATGTGGAGCAATCCTCTTCTGTTGTGCATGGTTGGATATCGAAAGTACTATTAATCCTGGTGGGTTTAAAGTGTTAATGCCAAGCATGAGAGTGCAAGGCATTTAAATTTGGTGAGTGCGTTTTCTTAAGGGGAGCGGAATTACTGTCACTAACGGTGGGGTGGAAAAAAATTTCTTTAAGATATTTATCATAGAAGAATTATCACAGAGTCAACCACTTGAAGTTTATCACTTTTATGGACTTTAATTTTATTGAAATTTCTTTCATTTATTTATTTTTTGCTGTCCTTATTTTTAATTACGCTTCTCACTATTCACATGGTGTTATTGTATGTATATTAGCACACTGTTTAGTATTTAATTCACTATTACATTGTGATATTATCGCCACAATTTTTTCATTTAAAATACCTCTATATTTCATTATCATCCCAAGTGACAGCTCTAGATTATTATTTGCATGAGCGCAGTGGTGGGACTTCAAGCGTGGGTGTGCTAGACTTGCTGACCAACAGTTAGATATACCATAGTTTGTAGATGTTATAACTTTCACACAAACCAGCTAATATACACTTATCTGTTTTTTTTTTATGTTTTATCAAATACATGTAGCAGAATACATTTAAGCCTAAATTCATAAAGAATTTTTTTTTTTTATTGGATATGAAGGTAACACATTGTTTTTTTTCCAAAATGTTTGGTCTTTTTTCTTTTATATAATAATACATTTATTTTTTAATAAATGCAATTTGCGTACAGTGTTGCATGGCCGTGTAATTGCCAGTTAACCACTTGCCGCCCGCCATATAGCAGAATGACGGTGGCAAAGTGGTTTCAATATCCTGACTGGGCGTCATATGACATCCTCAGGATATTAAGCCGCAAGGATTGTTGTTGCGGTGTGTCAGTCCGACACACTGCAACTCTCATCTAGGTAAAGAGTCTCCGTCACGCGATCAGCCGTGTCCAATCATGGCTGATCACGGTGTAAATAGGAAGAGCCGGTGATCGGCTTTTCCTCACTCGTGTCTGACAGACGGGAGTAGAGGAGAGCCGATCAGCTACTCTCCTGACAGGGGGGTCTGTGCTGATTGTTTATCAGCACAGCCCTCTCTCGGATCCCACCCAGGACCACCATTATGCCACCCAGGACCACCAGGATGGCCATCCACACTGGACCACCAGGTATGCCACCCTAGACCCCGAGGAAAATACTAATTTGTGCACAGGCAACTGCCAATCAATGCCCAGGCAGCTGCCAGTCAGTGCCCACTCCAATGCCTACCACTGCCAGTGACACCAGGGATGCCTATCAGTGCCTCATATCAGTGCTGCGTATCAGTGCCCATCATTGCCACATATCAATGCCCATCAGTGCCCATCAGTGCCGCCTATCAGTGCCCATCAGTGCCGCCTATCAGTGCCCATCAGTGCCCAGCAGTGCCGCCTATCTGTGCCACCCATCTTTGCAGCATTTCAGTGCCCATCAGTGTCGCCTATTAGTGCCCATCAGTGCCCACCAGTGCCACCCAGTGCCACCCATGAGTGCCCATCAGTGCCGCCTATCAATGCCCATCAGTGCCGCATATCAGTGCCACCCATCAGTGCCGCCTACCAGTGCCCATCAGTGCCGCATATTAGTGCCCATCGTCAGTGCCTGTCAGTGCCCGCTCATTAGTGCCACCTCATCGGTGCCGCCTTATCAGTGCCTGTCAGTGAAAGAGAAAACGTACTTATTTACAAAATTTTATAACAGAAACAAAAGCAAAACTTTTATTTTTTTCAACATTTTTTTATTTGTTTAGCAAAAAATAAAAACCGCAGAGGTGATCAAATACTACCAAAAGAAAGCTCTGTTTGTGGGAACAAAATGATAAAAATTTAGTTTGGGTACAGTGTTAGATGACCGCGCAATTGTCATTCAAACTGTGAAAGCACTGAAAACTGAAAATTGGTCTGGGCAGGAAGGTGTCTAAGTGCCCTGTATTGAAGTGGTTAAAATAGCGCAGTGCTGAATAGCAAATAATGCTCTGGTCATGAAGGGGTAAAGCCTCTCGGTGGTCAAGTGGTTCAATTTGCTAGTATACCTAACACTCCCTCCCCCTAAGAATGTAAGAATGACAATGCTGCTGTCCAAATGTGAGTCCCCCCCCCCCCGCTCCTTCATTCAGAGTGGGGACACTCTAATACAGGAGGTGTGTAACTGGACAGATCAGCAGGGGAAAAAAAGAGAAAACTAATGCAGCCACCACATCTAATGACTGGTAGGCTGCAATATATTACAGTTTTGGTTTTGGGTTTGATACCGCTTTAAGAAAACCAAGCAAAAAAAGCAGAGGCGTAGTAGTATACAACACAGAAGACCTTTGTGACTTTAGCACAATTACCATGTGTTCTAGAAATACTAGCTCACTGACTGATGCTACCTAATGCCTAGCATTGCTCATTATTAAATCTTAAATATTTGTTTTAGTATAATATAACCTTAAATAAAAAGCTGTAATATAATAGACTTTATGAATTTGTATATGTATCTTTAGGTGATTGCTGTGACACTATCCACTTTGAAGTATATATCGCATTACCCCTATATGTTCTGTATATGGTTCATTTGCTAAATGTTACTTTAAAGATGGCATTTCACAACATTGTACTGGTTAACGATAAGACCTCCTGCATCTCAGAGTTCAGAATGGCTTTTTTTTGTAGAAGAATGTTGTATTTTATGTGAAGAACAATGTCTTCTCTACCAGTATTCGTTAGTTCCAGGAATCAGCATTCCAATCTACTTTAATAGACCTGCATGGTGTTTCAACATCACCCTCACCATGAGAAACTCAAGCATTTTCAACATTTAAACTCTTTAAAAGAGATGTCAGATCTTGTCAGACCTTAAATCAGTAACCAATCAGTCAATAAAAATATTCATCTTTTACAGTAGATGGCTCTTTTCAAACAATGACAATGTAGTATTGAGATTGTGTGTCAACAATGTATCACAAAGGTCAAAAAGGACCTTACTCAGAGTGTACCTTATCATACACACAGAAACGTATCTTACTTCCTCCTCCTCCTCCATTGAGAAACGTTCCTTTATTGATTACGGTGCTTGTTAGACATGTGCAGAACGAAAAAGTTTGTTTCAATTCGATTTGTTATTTGCATAAATTAATTTAGTTTAATTTGTTTAATTTTTTTTTTTTTTTTTTTGTTTCATTCATTTGAATTTGAATCAATTCAAATTTTGTGAATTGAACTCAATTTGGCCGAATTCAAAAAATTTGAATTCCATTTGAATTTAATTGGAAATTGAATTTATTCTATTTGAAATTTGAATTTGGGAAGATGGTTATATTCTTTCTATTCCATTCTATTTTATTGTTTTTTTTCTATTCTATTCTTTTCTTTTCTATTCTAGTCAAATTCAAACTTCTATTCGACATTGCAGGCCAGTCAAGTTCCTGGTGCGTAGTCATGTTGGAAGAGGAAGGGGCCACCCACAAACTGTTCCCACAAAGTTGGGAGCATGAAATTATCCAAAATGTCTTGGAATGCTGATGCCTTAAGAGTTTCCTTCACTGGAACTAAGGGGCCAAGCCCAACCCCTGAAAAGCAACCGCACATCATAATCCCCCCTCCACCAAATGAGTTGGACCAGTGCACAAAGCAAGGTCTATATAGACATGGATGAGCGAGTTTGGGGTAGAGGAACTTTACTGGCCTGCACAGAGTCCTGACCTCAACCCGATAGAACACCTTTTGGATTAATTAGAGTGGAGACTGCGAGCCAGGCCTTCTCATCCAACATTAGTGTCTGACCTCACAAATGTGCTTCTGGAAGAATGGTCAAACATTCCCATAGACACACTCCTAAACCTTGTGGACAGCTTTCCAAAAGAGTTAAAGCTGTTATAGTTGCAAAGGGTGGGCCAACTCAATATTGAACCCTACGGATGAAGACTGGGTTGCCATTAAAGTTAATGTGCGTGTAAAGGCAGGCGTCCTAATACTTTTGACAAGATAGTGTATGTAAATCAACTTTTTTTTTTTTTTTTTATGAAAACAAGTTTAGATCATTAACCACTTGCAGCCTGCCCACTGTCAAATGATGGCTGGGAGGTGTAGCTCTCGTTCTGGGTGGACGTCATATGACAGCCTTCTAGAATGACCGTTCTCGCGCGCCACCGGGGGAGCGCAGTGCGGTGATCGCAGATGCGCTGTGTTGCTAGGACACGGCGTGAACCTGATCTGGGTAAAGAGTCACATGTAAACACGGAGATGCTGGTATTCGGCACTCCTCGCCTCATACTGATACTTACTGATACATACTGAGTGTGAGGAGAGGAGAGCCGATCAGTGGCATCTCCTCACAGGGGACAGCTAGGTATGTAATCAGGGCACTGATCATCAGTGCCAGCAATGATTGCCCACCACTGCCAGCAATCAGTACCAGCCAGTGCCCACAATTGCCACCAATCTGTGCCCACAAGGGCCAGCAATCAGTGCCCACAAGTACCAGCAATCAGTGGCCATTAGTGATGCCAGTCATGCTGGCTATCAGTGTTGCCCATCAATGCCCATCTCTGCTGCCCATCAATGCTCATCACTGCTGCCCATCAATGCCACCCATAAATTCCCATCAGTGCCGCCTATCCATGCCTCCTATCTGTGCCCACCAGTGCTGCCTATCTGTGCCCACCAGTGCCACCTATCTGTGCCCACCAGTGCCACCCATCAGTGCCGCCTATCGTGCTCATCAGTGCCACATATCAGTGCCACCTATCAGTGCCCATAAGTGCAGCATATTCGCGACTCCTCATCAGTGCCACCTAATCAGTGCCCATAAGTGCCACCTCATCAGTGCAGCCTATCAGTACCGCCTCATCAGCACACATCAGTGAAGGAGAAAAACTATTTACAAAATTTACTGACAGAAACTAAGAAAAACTTTTTTTTTTCAAAATTTTTGGCCCAGGAGTGATTAAATACCACCAAAAGAAAGCTCTATTTGTGTGAAGAAAATGATAACAATTTCACATGAGTAATGTGTTGTATGACCGCACAATTGTCATTCAAAGCGTGACAGCGCTGAAAGCTGAAAAATTGCCTGGACAGGAATAGGGTGTAAGTGCCCAGTATTGAGGTGGTTAAAGCACTATTATTAATTAATATGAATATTTACCTAATCATTATTTATCACTTAATTAATTATAAATATTGAAATCATTACTAAAGCCTTACACTAAGGTTCAGTCTGAAATCCTTACTCCTTTCTACTTGCATTACTTTGTTTGCACCGCGGTTGGCAAGGAGCGATCTCCCAGCCTGGGAAAACAACAATATACCAAATTAGGTCAAACATCGCTGTGACGCCTCCTATTAGGTATCATGTAGGATTCTTTTTTGGGATGGGAAGGAATATACTATACATACAATTGAAGTATGCCGATGTAAACCCATCCATCATAATGCAGCATATAAGAGAATGCTGTCAGTTCAAGCTTTTTTTGGCTTTGTGTGTGTTTGTGTTTCTTTGACACACTGCAAAACCGAAAAAAAGGAATCCTTGGACTGTGTATGTTCTTTGATCTGCACACATCTAGTATTGCTAAAGCACTTGTAGTTTTATGGCCTCTGCATGTCTAAGTGACAAGATGACTTACCATAACAAATCAGCTCCTGAACGTGTACAGTGACAGTGACATGAGGAGACAACACTTCAAGCAGTAAATCACAATACTGCAGTGTCAGTGACAGACACCGAGATATAAGCACAAAATAAAACTTTTTGACCTCAAGCACAATATATGATTTATCGCTGGTTGAGCGACTGTCTTTCCACAGTTAGTGTTGCGTCACTGAAAACAAAACAACTTTAGAAGGAACAAGTTCTAAGCACTCTGGGCTGCATGAAAAAAGTTGCCTTAATTTTAGCAGGACAAAGGAATAATATGTATTGCCACTAACCAAGCAGCTTTTTCACTTAGAACAATAAATAAATGTATAGAGGGCTTATACATATTTTATCTTTTCCTTTCTTCCTTTCTTTCTTTCTTTCTTTCTTTCTTTCTTTCTTTCTTTCTTTCTTTCTTTCTTTCTTTCTTTCTTTCTTTCTTTCTTTCTTTCTTTCTTTCTTTCTTTCTTTCTTTCTTCCTTCCTTCCTTCCTTCCTTCCTTCCTTCCTTCCTTCCTTCCTTCCTTCCTTCCTTCCTTCCTTCCTTTCTTTCTTTCTTTCTTTCTTTCTTTCTTTCTTTCTTTCTTTCTTTCTTTCTTTCTTTCTCCCTTCCTTCCTTCCTTCCTTCCTTCCTTCTTTAAAGCTGAACTTCCTTCTCTCAATCAACATTGACTATTTTGAAACCTTATGCTGCTAACATTAGTAAAAATAGGAAAGTATAACATATTTACTTGTTTTAAACTGTTTTTTTATTTATTTTTTATTTATTTTTTTTTTAATGGTTACTTCCTAGTTTCCAGGCATAGGCAAATGATGTCATACATCCCAGGAGTCTTCAGTAGGGGTTTTTTCAGCTAAGCACACTCTCCTGTTTGCATGCCTGAGCTAAGGGCCGATGGATTCCAGGAAGTAAATGCTACATATATCATCTGCCCTTACTCAAGATGGCCACTGCCAGAAATGCTGGGGGGGGGGGGGAGTTTAACCCTTTCATGACTAAGCCTATTTTTGACATTTGGTGTTTATAAGTTAAAATCCATATTTTTTGCTAGAAAATTACTTAGAACCCCCAAACATTATATATATATATATATATATACGTATATATATATATATATATATATATATATATACATTTTTAGCAGAGAATCTAGAGAATAAAATGGCGATTTTTGCAACATTTTCTGTCACACGGTATTTATGCAGCGGTGTTTTAAAAGCAACTTTTTGGGATAAGGGACGCTTTAATGAATTTTAAAAAAACAAAACAGTAAAGTTAGCCCAATTTTTTTTTTATAATGTGAAAGATGATGTTACGCCGAGTAACTAGATACCAAACATGTCACGCTTTATAAATGCACGCACTCGTGGAATGGCGACAAACTACGGTACCTAAAAATCTCCATAGGCAACACTTTAAATTTTTTTTATGGTTACCAGGTTAGAGCTACAGAGGAGGTCTAGTGCTAGAATTATTGCTCTTGCTCTGGCAATCGCGGTGATACCTCACATGTGTGCTTTGATCACCGTTTACATATGCGGGCGTGACTTCTGTATGCACTTTCTTTGCTGTGCGAGCTCGCGGGGACGGGGGTGCTTTAAAAAAAAATTTCTTATTTATTTTATTTATTTTTATATTAATAAATTGTGTTTACAGAGGTCAGAAGACGCCTAAGGGATAAAGGTCTTAAATTTAGCTTATTATATCCCAGCAAGCTTCGAGTTGCAGACGGGGACCGAACATTCTTTTTCACCAATCCGGAGGCCGCTATATCCTGGTTAGATGGCCGTGGGTGACGCATGTGTTTTTTTTTTTTTTTTTGTACCATCCTTACTACTATAGTCCATTATAGTGCACCCCTATAGTGTCTAAAATTTTCTTGCTATTCTGTGGTCTCCTAATGAATGCTTAGATAAATGTACTTTATTTGGAGTTGGAATGCTCAGCCCTTTGGACTTGGACTTGGACTTGGACTATATCTATTACACTAAGAGCCAAGAGTTAGAAAATTAGAACCCAACCCCACCTCAATTACTCTCTGTTGCTTCCTTTTTTGTCTCCTTTTTTCTCTTCTTTTTTTTTTTTTTCCCTCCCCCTCCTGCCCTTTTCTCCCCATCCCGTCCCCTTTTTTTTTTTTTTTTTTGGATAGGTATTGGATAGGTTTTTCCTTTTTTCCTTTTTTATATATTTGTTCGGCTATAGGGTGCCTGAACAAATAGTAGTAGTAGTACGATATCCCCTTTTAGGGGTATATCTGCAATATAGTTGCAATACAGTTGCAGCTTGCGTGTGTGTTCTTCTTTTTTTTTTGGGAGAAAACTAATCCCAACTCTCCTCCTCCTTTTTTTGTTTTTTGAGAGGAGATGGGACTTAGTCGGATAAGCACTTCGTGCTTGGGTATATATATTTTTTTTTTTGTTGTTTTATGTTGGTCTTTGTCATGGTTTGTATAAGCTTGTTTTAAAAATTGCCTTAAAAATTAACATTGCTGGTACATGGTATATTGTAAAAATCTTGCTGCTTGTGAGTTACCCCAAATGGTGTTCCCCTAGTCATTTTACTTGGCCATGGCTTCTTAAACCTATATGGCCACTTCCTTAGCTGAAACCTTTTCGGTCCTTTCATGGAATGTGAGAGGTCTTAATTCTAAATTTAAACGGGCACTGTTGATGAGATATCTAAAAACCCACTCTCCACATTTTATTCTCCTACAGGAAACCCACCTCACAGGCAGCAAGGTTTTAACTCTAAAAAAACCCTGGATTCAGAGGGCCATCCATGCGACTTACTCCTCTTATGCTAGAGGGGTCTCAATCCTAATACACAAGAAATTCTCCTGTGTTATTGAGGACGTGTGCACGGACCCCCAGGGCAAGTTTGCAATGGTGGTGTTTTCACACTGGTCTCAGCGATATATAATCATAAATGTTTATATTCCTCCACCTTTTACACATGATTTATTATATAAGGTTTTGGAAAAAGCAGCTCCTTTTTATCCAGCGAAATTGCTGGTGATGGGGGATTTCAACTCTACTATCTCCCCAGATTTGGACAGACCAGTCCCATCAAAAAACTATAGCTCTGAACTATCTATATGGGCACAGGCAATGGGGCTACAGGAGATATGGAGATGGAAACACCCGGCTATTAGGGCATACTCATGCTTTTCGGCCTCACATAGGACTGCCTCACGGATTGACCTAGCCTTCTCTAATTCAATCCTGTTGACGGATGTAATAGGGGCTAAATACCTACCCAGTGGGTTGTCCGATCATAGCCCACTGGTAATCGAGCTTCGCTCGCCTGCACGCCGAGATGCGGCCCTGTGGAGGCTGGGGGCACAGTGGATCTCCCACCCTGAGGTGGCTGACACTATCCCACCCAGACTAGTTGAGTTTTGGGAATTTAATGAAGGCTCCTCGACCCCACAGACGGTCTGGGACACCTTCAAGGCCTATACAAGAGGGCAATATATCTCTATTATCGCTAGTGTCAAGAAACAGCAGGGCCGGGAAACTTACAGGTTACAACAGATGGTAGAGGATCAAACATTAATCTATAGTACAGATCCTACAGCAGCTCATTTTGACGCATTAAATGCCGCCCGCAGTTCACTAAATTTACATTTAACGGAAGTTACAAGATTGGATATGCATAAAGGTAGACAGCGACTATTTGAACAGGGGGACAAGAATGGTCGTTTCCTGGCCATGTTGGCACAGCATGAATATCCATCCACAGTGGTTTCGGGCCTGCGGTCTTCAACTGGGGATAAGGTGACCTCTCAGGTAGAAATCTTACAAATGTTTAAAGCCTTTTACCAAACTCTTTATACCTCTGCTCTTCCCCCCGACTTCCAGCCAGAGATGTTGCAAAACCTTTTAGATCCACTAGCACTTGGCTGGCTGTCGAATGAGGAACGAGAATCGTTGGTACGCCCTATTTCGGCCTTAGAGGTTTTAAAAATTATACGGTCCTTCCCTTTGGGCAAGGCGCCAGGGCCGGATGGTCTTCCTATAGAATTTTATAGGGCACATGCAGCATTTTTGGCACCCATCCTGGCCCAATTATACACCCTCTGCCTATCCAAGGGTGATCTGCCCCTTTCAATGCACCAGGCCTATCTTACTTTGATCCATAAGGACCTTAAGGACCCAGAGCTATGTGCCTCATATAGGCCAATAGCCCTATTGAATAATGACCTGAAAATCTTAACCAAACTGCTGGCTACCCGTCTATATCCATTATTACCTTCGGTTATTGACTCTGATCAAACAGGATTTATGCCTAAAAGGTCAACCGACGTTAATCTTAGGAGACTCTTTACCAATATTCATGCCCAACACAATAACTCCGGTACCAGAGCTATTGCCCTACTAGATATAGAAAAGGCATTCGACACTGTGGAGTGGCCCTTTTTGTGGGAGACTCTACGTCGAATGGGTTTTCCACTACGGTTTATATCATGGTTGCAGGTGATCTATAGGTGTCCCATCTCATCGATTCGTTTGGGCTCCAGACTCTCAACTCCATTTCAACTGTTTCGGGGAACTAGACAGGGCTGCCCTCTTTCTCCGGCTCTATTTGCTCTAGCTATAGAGCCAGTTGCAGAGGCTCTCCGTACATCGCCTCATATTAAGGGGCTTAGGATAGGCATGCTGGAGGAGAGAGTAGCCCTGTATGCTGACGACATGGTTTTATTTTTGGGGGACGCGGGTCCATCACTTCAGGGTGCTCTGTCACTCCTCAACACTTTCTCCATGGTAACGGGCCTCCGGGTAAACTGGCCAAAATCTACTCTATTTCCAATAGATCAAGCAGCCAAATTGACATCCTCTCCAGATAGCCCATTAAAGTGGGTTGACTCCTTTAAATATCTTGGGGTTTGTGTCTCTGCACAAGCCTCAGATTTTCTTAAATTAAACTTGGATCCGGTAGTGGGGGATATGAAAGCTAAACTCAAGGCATGGAATAATCTCCCCCTATCGGTATGGGGAAGGGTCAACTTGCTTAAAATGAAGGTCATCCCCAAATTCATAGATTTATTCCGCCATTCCCCGCAGTGGATTCCTAAATCCTTCTTTACTAAACTAAACCAACGCTTTTCAGAGTTTCTCTGGGGCTCCTTACCACCGAGATACAAGTTAACTACATTAATGAGGCCACTATCGCAGGGTGGTATGGCCTTTCCAGATTGCTATAAGTACTTTTTGGCGACACAGCTGGTGACAGTGGTCTGGTGGCTAAATCCTGATAAAACCAATGTGGCCTCCGCTTTGGAGGCCACCGTGGCAGGCTCCTGGGAATCTCTTCAATACCTAATTTACAGAGGCCCATGTGCCCCACACTTATTAACTCCGTCTATGCTTACTACTTTACGGGCCTGGAAAATGGGCTTGGCTATTGAAAAACACAGCCAGATGGGAATTTCCCCTAATACACCCCTATGGCTAAACCCCAATTTATCACATTTTTACAAATCTATTGACCCCCAGATATGGACTAGATATGGTATAAAATTAATCTCACAAGTGGTGTCTTGCACCTCACTGCTTTCTTTTTGTCAGCTTTCCTCCCAGTATAATCTTCCGCAGCACTATCAGTTCCGTTATCTTCAACTTTCGCATGCTTTCGAAGCCCAATTCCCACGTTCGTCCTGTATATTAATATAGTCTAAACTGGAGACTACTCTTAGATCCGGTTGTACAAAAAAACCTATATCTCACATATATCAGCATTTAATCTATGAGTCCTTGCCTCCGTTGGACGGCCTTTTGTCCCGTTGGCAGCGTGACATTCCAGCTTTGAGTGGCGAAGATTGGGATGGTGTTTGGGACTTCCCTTTTAGTTCGCTAGTCTCTATACGTGACAAGTTAGTCCAATTTAAAATAGTCCACCGGGCGTATTTCACTCCCCACAGACTTCATTTGATAAATCCTGCCCACTCCCCTAAGTGTTGGAGATGTAGCTACACCCCCGGAGATTTTTCCCATATCTTTTGGCATTGTCCAAAGATACAACAATTCTGGGGGGAGGTACTAGGCCTAATCAATAAAATTGCATCCACTAATCTACCACTGTCTATGGAGATTTGTATGTTGGGCCTTATAAAAAAATTAGTTCCTGCTGTAGCTAAACGCACGTTGATTGGCTTGCTTCTATTTTACGCTAGGAAAACCATAACATTTCAATGGAAGAAGTCCTATCCCCCCACAAATGTCCAGTGGAAACGTTTGGTTAACGATAATCTTCCACTATATAAAGATACCTATCTTAATAGAGGCTGCCAATTGAAATTTAATAAGGTTTGGAGTGGGTGGCTGGAGGAAATGAACATTGCTTACTAATGTTGGACTAGCTTCAGTTACGATCCCAAGAATCGACGATTAAATGTAATTCCTAGTTAATAGGTATAGGCCTTTATGGGCAGTGGGGGGGCGGCCCAAAAATTCCAAAAATCCCCTTTTCACTTACATGTTAAAATTGTATTGCATGGATGTATTCCTCTCTTTTTCTTTCCCTTTCATTTTTTTTTTTTTTTTTTTTTTTACCTGATGTACTTGCGATATTACCTGTACAAGCTAGACAACCAATTTGTATATGTCTTTATGTCTTTGTGTCTTATAAGGAAAATTTGAATAAAAATAAATTTAAAAAAATAAATAAATTGTGTTTAAAAAAAAAAAAATGTTGATCACTTTTATTGTTGTCACAAGGAATGTAAACAGGTACTCTTTACTTTTACTCTCTAAAAGACCCCCGATCCCTCCTTTGTACTTCAAAGTATTGAGATCGCCATTTTCGGCGATTCTGAATACTGTATATTTTTTTTAAATCGGCGCCATTGGCAGCTGAGTAAATGGGAAGTGACGTCATGCCGTCGCTTCTGTGTTTACATTCAGGAGACTGGAACAAAGCCGCTTCCGGAGGCGGCAGATTGGTGATCGGGTCTCCCAGTGGATCGGGAGGCCCGTTGAGAGCGGCAGCAGGCGGCGGGAGGGGGGGACGTCCCCTCCCGCTCCTCCAGTATAACAGCCGAGAGGCTTTTAGCTGCATCGGTTGTTATCCCTGGAAAGCCGATCGCCGGCACTAAAAAACAGTACCGGGATGATGCCTGCAGCTGCGGGCATCATCCCGGTATAACCCCCGAAAGCCGAGGCTACACATCTGCGTATGCTCTGCGGGAAGGGGTTAATTGTTTTGTCAGCAAGGAGACATGAATGGAAGGGTGAGTCTGCTTTGAACATTAAAAATGAATTTGTGATTTGTGGTGCTCAGATACAGTGTAGTTCCGCTGTAAGGTTCCTTGCACATACTGATGTATGAATGCTGTCTCTTCATGGCATAAATTTCCTGCACAAAAGTATGATCTGTATAGTGCACATGTTTACACACATACAGTATATCCAAATACATTTTTTCTAGCCATGCTATAATTCATAGCTCCCAACTGTCCCTGATTTCGAGGGACTGTCCCTGATTTGGAGCAATGTCCCTCTGCCCCTGTTCCCTCCTCATTTGTCCCTCATTTTAGTCTGATCTACAGCTCCTTCAAGTTGGATGGTTTGCGCTTGTAAACAGCAATCTTTAAGTCTGACCACAGATTTTCTATTGGATTGAGGTCTGGGCTTTGACGAGGCCATTCCAACACATTTACATGTTTCCCCTTAGACCACTCAAGTGTTGCTTTAGCAGTGTGTTTGGGGTCATTGTCCTGCTGGAAGGTGAACCTCCGTCCTAGCCTCAAATCACACACAGAGTGGTACAGGTTTTGCTCAAGAATATCCCTGTATTTAGCACCATCCATCTTTCCCTCAACTCTGATCAGTTTTGCGCGCAAGCATGGGGGGGGGGGACGGGGGCACTTTAACAATTTTTTTATGATTTATTTATTTATTTTTACACTGTCACTTTAATGTTTTTTTTTTTTTAAACACGATTGTGACAGCAATAGGCATGTAACAGGTATTCTTGATGGAGAAAACTTGGGCATATAAGACCCTAGATCCCTTCTCTGCTCTTAAAAGCATTTGATCGCACCAAGATTGATGTGATCAAATGCTTTTCATTTTTAAAAATGGCGATGTTTACTTCCAGGGAAACCGGAAGTAATGTTAGCTCATCGCTTCCGGGTTCCTATATCATAGAGGCGATCAAAGCCGTTCCATCTGCAGACATTATCTCAGTATAACCAATTATAGTAAAGAGATGTATTTGTACCTTGCTGGTCAGCAATTTATGTTGTCCAGTAAAGCAGATTTTTTTTTTTTTTTTACTGATTTAAATGCAGCACTATTAAAAACACATTAAAAGCAACAGGCTGCCTTCAGATCAGTAAAAAAAAAAAAAATGATTAAAAAAAAATACCTGAACACCTACAAACCTGTGTGAAAGCCCTTCATGTTTATTTTTTGAGAGGTATACATGAAATATTCCTCTACCCACCCAGTGGGTAGCACTGTAGTTCTTTGCACATCATTTACATTATTATTTTCCAGCGCCGTTAAAGAAGTCCATTGCTTACAAATCTCAATAAGTCATCACAGAAGTAATAAATCTCATATCCAAGGGCTTAAAGCGGAGGTCCGCCCATCCCTCCAAAAATGAAAAGCCAGCAGCTATACATACTGCAGCTGCTGACTTTTAATAATCGGACACTTACCTATCCTGGAGTCCAGCGATGTCAGCACCGCAGTTGATATTTCCATCAGCTGTCGGGTGCTACCGCTGCCATTGCTGGTAAGGGAACCCGGCAGTGTAGCCTTACGGCTTCATACCGGGAACCCTACTGCGCATGCGTGAGGCTCCCCTCTTCTCTCCTACTGGCCCGGCCATGGGGAAGGAGGAGGAGGGAGACAAGCTGCTTGCATACTATGCCACGGCGAGATCTCCCAGAAGTGGGGACGGGATGCCTGCCCCCCCCCCAAAAGGTGCCAAATGTGGCACCGGAGGGGGGAGGAGACAAATGAGCGGAAGTTCCACTTTTGGGTGGAACTCCGCTTTAAGCTGACCTGCTCAACAGAAGTCAATTGTTTTATCGATTTCTATTGAAGGGACATGTTGGAAATATTTTCTTGAACAGCATCTCCAGCCAATTGGTGCTGTCATTAGAATACAATGTCCTAAAGGGGACATCCACCTCATTTGCCCATTGGCGCTGAATGAAAGAAAAAAAATGTTTGGCCAGCTTTAGCCTAGGTTCACACATATGCGGCTCTGTGAGACGCGTTCTGTGCGGGCACAGCAGCCCATTCATTTTAATGGGCTGCTGTGCCTCCTGAAACACAGGGAAAAGGTCCCTACGGTATTTTAGAAATTGCAGCCTGCAAGCACAGTGTGGTTTCCAGTGCGGGTTCAATATCCAGTTCTAATATTGCAGCTTGGCAGGGTCGTACACATGCCAAATGGTATATATGACAAATTTTATTTGGCTTGCTGAGTTTGACAGGTGGCACTGCCATGATCATGAGCCAAACAATTTATTCACATCTTCAGCATGATATTTTAAAAAAGAGAAGAAAAAAATGCATTTAGTAGGTAACAGAATCAACTCCTGAATGCCTGGCAACCACGGCTCTACCACCATCTGAAAAGTGATCCACCAAGGATTGTTTTTCAGAAGGTGGTAGAGGCTGCCACCCATGAAAAGGGCCCCAAAAAGGCTGTTGCTGTGAAGGTAGCCTAGCAAAAACAGAAGTATTTTTGGGATGGACAAGGGATGTGGTCACTAGTAGGTTTTTTTTGCTCTATGGTATGGCCTGGATGCCCTAAGCCCTGTTTCACACCAGTGCGGTTTTAAAATAGCACTACTTCAGCGTGATTTCGAAGCCGCCAAACAGTACGATTTAAATCTCCGATTTCATTGCGGCTTGCGACTTCATTTAACAGAAGTCAATTGCAGAAAAGAAGCGTGTGAACCTTTTTTCAAAGTCGCTGCGACTTGAACTGCCCTATTGTCTAATATAGGGTGCGAGTTGTCCTGCGATTTTGAACTGTCAAATCACATGACAATCGCATTGGTGTGAACGATGGTTAAAGGTAAAAGAATAGCAGTTACTCAAGCTGCAAGGAGCTCGGGGTGGGAGGCCTAGTAAGAATCTTTATTGCCCAGCAGGAACTTGTTGCTCTCATGCTAGTCATACCCATTGAAATCTTACTGTACATTCTCCATTAAGTCATAAGATTTATCAAAACTATGTATGGGCCTACGTAAACATTTCAATCAATGTCCAGTCAGGCAGGTCTTTGCAATACATAATTATTGGTAGATCGAAAGTAAATCCAATTGCAATGTCTATAGCTACCCTTAGTCTTCTGTCAGGAAGCAGAGGCCCTGCTTACAGTAAAGTGGAAGCAATGCTCTTAGAAGAGTAAGTGTGAGGTGCTGACTTGTATTGCTGACAGAACTTGTGATATATATTGATTGTCCATAACAACCATGGTAACTGAGATATGAAGTAACAAAGCTATCTACAGCATTGAAAAGAGGTGCAATTGGAATTGCCACTGTCTTAACTCACAAGTTAACTATTACTATGTGAAGAGCTTCGTTTTCCCTTTTTCTTTCAATCATCCACAGAGCTGCTACAAGGTTACACACCTTTGAAAGTAAAGGTTTACCCTTCTCTATGTATTTGAAATTAGCTACATTTCCAATACTTTTCCAATTCTTTTGTCTGTTGTGCATATAGAAAAGAATCACCCCCTTTAAAAGAATCCCATTTTGTTGCTTTGCAGCCTAAAATGAAGACAGGCACAGTTTTTATTTTATCCAGCTGTTTTTACTTAATGCAACTTATAACATTTAAGTAAAAGATATAACATCAATGGCGGCCCGTCCATATGGGCCGCCCCCCTAATCCATGCGCCCGGCCCCTAATCTATATGCAGGACGCTGGTCGCATTGATTCCAATGCCCGAGGCTCTAATTGGCTTCCAAAAAGGGTGGGCTCAGGGAGCACTGCGCCCAGAGCCCACCCAGTTGTGTGAATTAATATTCACTATTGTTTTCCTGATTCTCCTCCCGGCCAATCAGGAAGCGGGTCCTGAGACCCGTCACCTGATTGGCCAAGAGGAGAAGGAATTCGATTGGCTACCGAGGAGGAGGAGGGAGGAGACACAGGAGTAGCTGCCATGAAGTTGAGGAGACGACGCAGGCCAAATAATTACATTTTAGTCTCATCTGACCTTAACGAATAGCAGACATGTTTGAAGTCCAGCCTGGGTGACATTCATGGCTGCCTCCATATATACAGTGGAGTTAGTGGGTGTAGTCACCCAGGAACAAGACGTGTGTGTTTTTTTGCAATATTACCCAGTAAAAGCAAAGCCTAAATCGAGAAAACACAGCCACCTCATCTAATGAATGGTAAACTGACATTACATTTTTGGGTTTAGATATGTTTTAAAAATGTAAATAAAGAGACTGTGTTGCTTCAAGAATACTGAAAGCTGCCCACAGATAAGAACTATGTACAGGTACCCAAAGGTGCTTACACATACCTGCACTGTCCTCTGTTTCATCCTATATCTGGGCAGGTCTGATCTTCTGTACTTTTTGTACATATTGGAGGTAGTTGGTTAGCTATAAACCAGTCTTTGGGCATATTTCAATATTGTCAGGCTGAATATTGGGTCAGATTTCGAGTCACATTACTGTCTATATTCTTACTTATTATTAAGCCAGCTATACATGGATTGAAAGTCGGCCATTTCAGCAGGGGCCATACAGAATTTCGACCCATGTATAGGCAGGCTGGTTGTACAGTAGTTGATCTACTGACAGACTTCTGTACAACCAGCCTGTTTGAAAATGTCCATAAGATCAGCGCCGTTGGCTATATCCTACAGTGCTGATCGATGTAGTCTGACGGCAGAGAAGTTTCCCTGATGTCAGAATACATTACCTCAGCAGGAAGGATTCCCCCATCCACATTGAGTGTGTGAATGGGGTAATTAAGTCCAGCGGGTTGAACAACAACAAAAAAAAAATATTAATGTATAGGCTGCCTTAGTTGTTTAGCTGTGGCCTCAGTATAGTTTTGTTTTAAGCTCTTTATACAATTAAAATGTTTATAATTAATTTTTATTAAAGATTACATTTTTATTCCACCAGATTTCCTTTGGATGATTATATCTTTTACTAAAATAATAAAGGTTACAGATACAGTACTTATAGACAGTTTTTATAACATTCTGTTTGCTAAAGAAACTAAGGCAAAAAATTAGCAAAATAGGATTAGCTGCCCATAGAAACCATTTAGGGGGCGCCTCCGCCAAGCTAAATCCGCTTGCTTGGTGGAGGTTCTCTCCGCCGATCCTTGCTGAGTAGGCATATGACAGGTACGTGTCTGTTCCGCTATGCAGAGCGGACACACAATATCGCTCTCTTCTATGGGGCAATCGAAGGGAAACGGACCGCCTGTCTGTTTCAATCTGATGCCATCTGATCTGCCGGATGGATGGGGAATAGGACCACCATCTGTCTGTTTTTGGTGGACAGGATTGGATCGGATGGTGGCAGGTGTCAGCGGACATCCGTCGCTTCATAGAAGAGACCGGAGGGTCTGATCAGGTACGCCTGAGAAACTGACAAGTGAACATGATCAGACAGCCCGTGTGAAAGGGGCCTAAGGTTTTATTTTTGATTAAAAAAAAAAAACACATCCTGAGTACAATTTGCTTTATTAAATACAATTACCTTCCTTCCCACTCTCATGTGACCCAGCGCCACAATTCTTCTAAAAATGACCATGTTCCACATTTTAGTACACAAGCATGCTGTGGCCCATTCATTCCTATGAGGGAGCCATATTCTAGCCTTCCTACAGTATATGGCTCATATATTGGAATTGATGGGGCAGTGACCCCTGTGCACAAGAGAAGTCGGTGGAGATCTCTTTGGAAGAAAGGTGCCAGACAAGGTTGTGCAGTAAAGGTTGCTGGAATGGAGAGGAAGGTAAATATTTAAAAAGTCAGGCTGCATGCAAGGGAGTGATTTTTTTTTAAAAGACAAATTTAATAAAAAAAAAAAAATAAAACTTGTTCTTTCAAGTAGAATTAAAAGAAAAGGGTTAAAACCTCTGTCGGTTTTATTTTTGCCATCTGCATCTGAATGGGGAGATTTCCCTTCCATTCCTCTCCCATAGCCAAAACATGAAGTGAGAGGAAACCCCGCCAAAGTGAGGGAATCCCTGGTTGTCCCCATATTGGAAATTTCCCCTCTGTTATTCTTCTGGTACCAATCCAAAATTTGGGATTTCTTTAACTTTTGGCGAAGACAGTAAACAGGACATATATAGAGAATTAATGATCCTTATAGGGGGACAGACAGCAATAAAAACTGACAGGTGTTCTAATCCCTCTCCACTCTATCCAAAGCAAAAGATGTTGCCTTTAGTTATAGGTTACCATTGGGTTGCTGTGGACAGTTATCAAACATCAGTGCTGGTTATTTTTATTTAACATCTTCATATGATCTCCACTCTTGGAGTTTTAGGCAGGTTTTGCTAACAACAAGACACATTTTAATGCTTACCCAATCAGTCACCTAACTCTTCTTAACCACTTCAGCCCCAGAAGGATTTGCCCCCTACCTGACCAGGCCATTTTTTGCGATACGGCACTGCGACGCTTTATCTGACAATTGCGCAGTCGTGCGAAGTTGTACCCAAACAAACTTGATGTACTTTTTTTCCCACAAATAGAGCTTTCTTTTGGTGGTATTTGATCACCTCTGCGGTTTTAATCTTTTGTGCTATAAACAATAAAAGAGCGACAATTTTGAAAAAAAAAACTATATTTTTTACTTTTTGTTATAATACATATCCAAAACAAAAATGTAAAAAAACTAATTTCTTTAGCTTAGGCCGATATGTATTCTTCTACATATTTTTGGTAAAAAAACTCCCAATAAGCTTATATTGATTTTGATTGATTTGGTTTGCGCAAAAGTTATCATGTCTACAAACTACGGGATAGATTTATGGATTTTTATTTATTTATTCGTTTTTTCACTGGTAATAGAGGCAATCTGCAATTTTTAGCAGGACTGCAACATTGCGGCGGATAAATCTGACCCCAAATTACACTTTTTGGGCACCAGTGACATTGTAACATGTGCATATAGTGCTATAAAAACATTTACATTGGTTCGTGCAGGAGAGCCGACCTACTGCAGTAAATGTACATGAGCTGGTCAGCAAGTGGTTTTAAAGTGTGGAATGAATAACAATCGTTAAATCCAAAACACTGTTTGCTTTTCTATTTGAGCCTTTCAACAGCGGCAAAACAAATTAGGATTTTCTTGCTGGTGAGTGCACTGCCCATTTATCCAGTAAAACGCACAAAGCAGTAGGTTTTAGATAAGGGGCCATGCACACGCAATGCAGACTGTTGTTAGTTTAGGATGTGATAATGTATTATAGCCTGGGGCATCGATGAACCTTTCAGTGGGGTTATATTTATCTAAAAGTTCTCCAGGCCAGTTTCACAAAGAAAAGGCCACCATTCAAAGTTATGTTTTAGGGAAACCTGTAAGAATGTAATTAAGGGAGCAGCCACTGCTGACTTGTTATTAAAGTGTAAGTTCACCTTTACAGAAAAATCTGTAAGGTGAACTTACACAGGACCCCCTCCTCGACCCCCCCCCACCCCCCGGTCCCGCTGACCTGGACCGTGGCAATCTCCCGTTCTGAGCCCCGGTATATCCGCGTCAGGAGCCCGGGGCTTAGAAACCCCCTCAGCTGAATGTCCAATCGTACCTCGTCAGGAGGGACGTTTTGGAGTATTCTAATTGGTCAGCGCCGTCACATGAGCGGCGCCGACCAATCAGAAGCTGCATAGCCAGCTGGGAAGCTGTGAAGAAGTCAAACAGGGAACACAACCCGCTCCAGGTGTCTGGGTCACACAAAATCTTCTCCTCCTCAAATAATGGTGCTGGCTCAGTATGCAAAGTGGCAGATAGAAAATAATTCAATCCGGATGGCCGCACTCCAACAACGATTTCTTTATTGGTTAAAAACTAGACAGCAAAAGATGAAATCCACAGCTAACATGTTTCACACCATAACTACTGGTGCTTACTCATAGCTGACTCTTTAGGCAATAGACAGGAATTTATATGCACATGCCAATACAATTTTTACAAAGTAAACAAGGCGGTCTTAATTGGATAACTGAAAAGCTGGTGAAATAGTGGATACTCACTACACATCAATATTAGATCTACCGAAGTCCGTGTCTCACATAATGTTGCCTCTTTGATGCAACTTTAAACGAAAAAGCCCAAATACATTTATTAACATATGTATACAGTTTCATTATTGCTGCACATGCCAACATATGTTAATACATGTATTTGGTTTTAATTTTTTTGCCTTTTTTGATGTTTTTGCTATCTATGTTTTTAGATGTATAGATTTGTCATCAGCAATTGCAAAAACCATGAAATGTATAAATATTGTAGTAGCGATTTGGGCATTATCGTGTATATATTGTATTGGCATGTGCATATAAATTCCTGTCTATTGCCTAAAGAGTCAGCTATGAGTAAGCACCAGTAGTTATGATGTGAAACGTGTCAGCTGTGGATTTTATCTTTTGCTGTATGTTTTTTAACCAATAAAGAAATTGTTGATGGAGTGCGGCCATCTGTATTGAATTATTTTCTATATGGGAAGAAGTCAGCTGGGAAGAAGACATGTGGATGCTGACGGGATTTCTAAGCCCCAGACTCCTGATGCAGATATACCGGGGCTCAGAACCAGAGTTTGCCACGGTCCAGATCAGCTGGACCGAGGTGGGGGGGTTAGGAGAGGGTCCTGTGTAAGTTCACCCTACAGATTTTTCTGTAAAGGTGAACTTACCCTTTACCCTAAGGCTCCATTCACACCATGCGTTGCATTCTGGGCAGCTTATTCATTTCAATGGGCTGCCCTACATGTGAGAACTGTGTAAAAGTAGTCCCTGACCCTTTTTATAAATTGCACTGCTCTGAAACGCATAATGCGGCAGCACCATTCAGTTTGGCACATGCAAAAATATGTGCATTAGTAGACACATGAGATTAACAATTAATGGCACCGCTGCATGTCTGCTAAATGGCAGCACAATACTGTGTATGTAGAGAAAGTACATGATTTTGTGCGCATTCCCAACACACACAAGGTGTGAACATAGACCAACAAAGGTAGCTTTGGAATATTCCCTTACAAGAAAAATCAGCGATGGCCACTCCCTTAAAGTGATATGAAAGGCAAGTTTAAAAAAAAGAAACATGTTATACTTACCTGCTCTGTGCAGTGGTTTTGCATAGAGCAGCCCCAATCCTCCTCTTCTCAGGTCCCCTGCGGCTGCCGGCGCTCCTGGCTCTTCCCTCCTGTCGAGTTCCCCCACAGCAAACAGCTCGCTATGGTGGATCCTGAGCAGGCTCACTCCTGAGCCGCTGCTCTGTGTGTCCTGCCCCCTCTCTGTCCTCATTGGCTCACTGGCTGTGATTGACTCTCTCCTCATTGGCTGAGGCAGTCCCGCTGCTGCTTCAGCCAATGAGGAGGGAGAGTCCCCAGAAAGCCGAGGCTCTCATGCACATCGCTGAATCAAGATGGGGCTTAAGTAAGTATTGGGGTGGCTGGGAGGGGGGGGGGGCTGCTGCACACAGGTTTTTTATCTTTATACAGTAGAATGCTTGAAGGTAAAAAACCTCGAGCCTTTACAACCACTTTAGTTCAATTCTGACAGGTCACTTTCAATGTAGCCTTCATTAATCAAGAAGGTTGTAAGTTGTAGGCAGCCACAATGTACTTAGTTAACAATGCACTGTGCAAAGACCTACTGTGATGTGCAAAAATGGTTTACCATGGCAGGAGCCTGTAGGCACATAAACTTTCATGGTCAAATCCAATGTGTAAATAAGCTTATAAGACATGAATATATTTCTGTTGATAACGGGAAAGTGTGTGCCCCATAACTTTAAAGGGAACTTTAAAGGGAAAAGCTGCTTTTCCTCTGTTGCCTATGACCATGGGCCATTGTGTTGTGCAAAGCCCATTAATCACTAATAACCAATCAGCTTTCAGATTACAGTAACCACTCCAATTAACCTCCCTGGCGGTATGATTATTTCTGATTTTAGGTGCTGAAAGCGGTACAATTATTTTGCACAGAAATTTGGCGTTTTATATTGTAGGCCTGTAATTCTTAGGAATAGTTCACTTAAATCTGTCCAAACAAGAGTCTAGTAGACATCCCGGGTATGATAAAGTTTGAAAAACGAAATAAAAAATTATAATATAATAAATAACTATAAATAATTATAACAAATAATAATGTAATAATAATAAAAATTATATAATAATGTAATCAAATCAAAAACACTGAAATTTGCTCAGTTGCAGAATTTTAGCTTTCGTTACTTTTAGTGTTTGATGACGGATCTCCCCACAAATCACTATCGCTCAATTCTGCAAGTGATTCTAATTTATTATCGCTTTTTTCTAGCTGCTCTAAAACCACTTTTGATGTAAAGAGACAGTTTTGGTTGCTATGGACAATCTCCAGTTTCCTGGCAGAAAGAACAGTTTTATATATATAAAACTGCATGCAGGACAAGACCACTAGGGACAAAGGGCATGTGTAATTATTTGATACAGTACTGTAATCTGTAAGATTACAGTATGCTGTATCTATACTGTGTGTTTCACTTTTGAATTTACCGCCGAACTCCGTCCCCGTGCGTCGAACGGAGCTCGGCACTGTGAATCGAGCGAGACACAGCGGCTCGCCGATCACAGCGGGGAGACATCGCAGGATCCAGGGGACAAGGTAAGTATGCTCTTCCTGGATCCTGCGATGCAAGCCCGAGTCTGGCTCGGGGATACCGCTTTTGGTATAAAAAATCCAACCCGAGCCAGACTCAGGAATACCACCAGGGAGGTTAAAGATGAATACAATTTTAATTCCATTTTAGTAAATTACTTTTTATACCAGTCACTTGTATTTTGGAGCTCTGTTAGTAATATTGTATCTAGGGATGGGTGGATTTGGTAAATTTGCTGGAAGATTTCACCACGGTAAAAACATTTTGGTCTTTATAGTGGATGTAAACCCCCTTTATGAAATCTGACCTAGGCACATATATCTGTAGTGTTTACTTATCTCTCTCCAAAGCTCTAAGTGCTGTGTCTATCTGTTGCTCTGTTTCTCTGTTATCAGTATGATATTTTCTGACAAGTTCTCCAACACATGAGATAACAATAGCTGAAAATTTGTGTTGGGGAGGGAGCTTAGAGGTAGATTAGCAGAGAGCAGTACAGCTGTGCATGTTCCTTCGTCCCTCTGCCTATGTGGAGGGAGGGTGTGTGCCTTTCCTCCAATCAGCTGTCACACAGTGTAAGTCCAGACTCCACACCCATCCCTATGTGTTGATGAAAGAGGAAGAAAGATTTGTAACATGATGTGCACTTTCCAATGAGTATAGAAAGGGAAAGACAGCAGATATACCACTATGGATGATTTGTTTCATCTCTGTGTATCATCTGAGGCTGTTCACTTCACTGGGTATAGGAGAGGGTTACAACCACTTTAAGCTACTTCAGAAGAAAAACTTTTCCTTTATTTAGAGGATTTTTTGTGTGTTTATTTAGTTATTTCTTACAGGTTTTTCTATATGCCAACAATTTTAAGCAGGGCTTTACATGTAGCTGTGTACATTCACATCCATCCCTGCCCTCAAGGAGTTTACAATTTAAAGTCCCTACGCCACATACATACACACACATTCATATTAGGGCCAATTTAGGAAAGAAGACAAATAACCCACCAGAAACCCACTTGTCTTTAAAATGTTGGAGGAAACTGGAGTACTAGGCAAGCACAGGGAAAACATTCAAACTTCATCCAGTAGGATCTTGGCCAGGATCCAAAACAAGGACCCCGTTGATTCAATGGAGAAATACGTGTAGACAGAGCCAAAACTAGGGGCGCAGGGGGGCACACAGCCTGGGTGACACATCTGGGGGGGGCAGGTGTTCTGTCACCCCCATCTGCACTGGGAAGCGCTGCTCCAAGGGTGTCACTGCCGCCCGCTGCATAGTTTTCCAAACACCGGAGAACCAAATAGGAGGGAGACTTTACAGGCGCACTAGCACTGAATCACTCTGCTCCTCCCACATTCCAGAGCATCTCTTCAGCATAGGAGATCCTTTGTGGAACTTGAAGGCATTTATTAGGACAAGGAGAGGGGTTTGTGTGCAGAAGGCCCTGAACTAGGAAGTTGGGGTTGGTATGGCAAAGGATTGGGGGGCCTGGTGGGTGCAGAGAAGACCCTGGACTAGAAAAGGGTTGGTGTGGTAAAGACCCTGGATTAGGAGAGGAGACTCTGGACTAGAAGGGGGGTACACAGGAGGCCCTGGACTGGGAGGGGAGTACACAGGAGGCCCTGGACTGGGAGGTGCAGGGGAGGCCCTGGACTAGCAGGGGAGTGCAGAGCAGGCCTTGAACTAGGGGGTGCAGTGGAGGCCCTGGACTTGGTAATGTGGAAACCCTGTACTAGGAGGGGAGTACACCAGAGGCCCTAAACTGAGGGTGTAGAGGAGGCCCTGGACTTGAAAAGTGGGGTTGGTGTGGCAAAGGACCTGAATTCGGAGGACAGGGTGCAGAGGAGGCTCTGAACTTGGGGGGGGTGTAGAGAAGGTCTTGGACTAGGAGGGGAGTGAAGAAGAAGCCCTGGACTGGGGTGGGGAGGTGCAGAAGAGGCCTCTGACTAGGAAATGGGGGTTGGTGTGGCAAAGGCCCCTGGATGGGGGGGTACAAGGGAGATACTGAACTATGTGAGGTCTCAGATTAGGAGAGGGGTTGTCTGGAGGCCCTGGACTAGGACAGCAGATGTCTACAGGCCCTGGACTATGAGAGGGGGATATTGGAAGCCCTCTGGACTAGGAAAGAGAGTGCCTGAAGGACCTACCAGCTTCAGGGAGAAAGAGCCTGGATCTAAAGCCCGGGCTGAGGAAGAGCACAACATAAATGGGGACATTTATCAACTGTCACAAGTAATTCCAAACAGAAGCAGAGAGACAGGTTGTGTGATAGATGTATTGCTTGTTTGGCTGTAATAATCCTGTGGATCACAGCAGTGCAGATTGTTTTGCACTTTTGTGACCTGTTTTTAGCTCACAGCGGACTGTCAGCTGATGTCACAGAGCAGGTCCAGGCTGGGGAAAGATAGCAACCTTATGGCTGGGATCCGCTTACATGCCTTAACCGGCACCCAGCTCAGCCTGAGCTGGCCACTCCCACCCCCTCCACAGCCCAATGTTTCAGTGAGCAGGGGGGAGGCAGAGCGGAGAGCAAGAGACTGACAGTCACCAGCTCTCTGCTCAGAGAGCACTGAGAACTGAGTGATCGGTGGTGTTTGATTACTCGGTTCTCAGCCTTAGAGCTGGCAGGGGGACAGATGCAGCCTACGTAATTATGATTAAAAAAAAACTTCCCATACCCGACATCTCCTCTTTCCTGCTCTCTGGCCCACATGATAATTAGGCCTCATTCACATGGAGCATATGCGTCCATGCCCAGTTTGATAGCCGGGTACTGCGTGGGGATACTTGGTGTTCTGTGCATCCCTGTGCAGGCAGTCCAGTCAGTCAATTGGGACCCAGCAGCTGCATGGACATGGTCGATGTCAAAATTTGCATGTATCCAAATGCACAGTGTCTGCATTCAGATCAGCACCCACTTCTATAGGTGAAGCTCTCTGGTGGATGCAGATGCAGGAAAAGGTGACTCAGCATAGAGGACTTGTCTCAGTGCCTGTCTGAATGAGCCCTTAGGGTAAAAAACCTTCAGTGTGCAGCAGTCCCTCCAGCCCCCTCAATACTTAAATGAGTGCCCTCTCAAACCAGCGATGTCCACGAGAGCCTTGACTCTTCAGGGATTAGCACTCCTGATTTGCTTTTGGCAGCAGGAGAGCCATTGGCTCCCACTGTTGTCAATCACAGCCAGTGAGCCAATCAGGAGACAGAGTGGGCGGCAGTGCACCTGCTTGGATGCCCCCATAGCAAGCTGCTTGCTATGGGGCCACCTCGAAGGAGGGTGGAGCCAGCGAGGGACCCGAGAAGAGGGGGATCCAGGCTGCTCTATGCAAAACCACTACACAGAGCAGGTAAGTATAACATGTTTGTTATTTTAGCCGTGTGTGGTAAAGAATATGCAATAGAACAGTTTTATTTTATTAAAATGAGTGTACTGAGGTTTGTACTGCCTGTTACATACTCGATTGTGGCACAGTCATTAAAGCATATGGCCATTTGAGCCCTCCCACTATTAATGCAATCTGACCACACCCATAGTTTTGGCGTATATTGCCACATACCATTTTTCTTGGGGGAGGGGGGTGCAAAAAATTGACCAGGCACGGGTGCCAGATGTGCTAACTACGCCACTGCATGTAGACATAGAGTATGTGTGTTATTCCCAGGATTACCAGATGAAATTAAAGTGTTTTTAACCCCCAGAAAATAATTTGGATCCTGGTCCTTTAACCACTTCAATACAGGGCACTTAGACACCTTCCTGCCCAGACCAATTTTCAGCTTTCAGTGCTGTCGCAGTTTGAATGACAATTGCGCGGTCATGCTACACTGTACCCAAACTAAATTTTTATCATTTTGTTCCCACAAATGGAGCTTTCTTTTGGTGGTATTTGATCACCTCTGCGGTTTTTATTTTTTGCGAAACAAATAAAAAAAAACGAAAATTTTGTAAATAAGTACATTTTCTCTTTCACTGATGGGCACTGATAAGGCGGCACTGACAGGCACTGATAAGGCGGCAGCGATGAGGTGGCACCAATGAGCGGGCACTGACAATGGGCACTGATATGCGGCACTGATGGGCACTGGTAGGCAGCACTGATGGGTGGCACTGATATGTAGTGCTGATGGGCATTGATAGGCGGCACTGATGGGCACTTATTGGTGGCACTGGGTGGCACTGGTGGGCACTGATGGGCACTGATAGGCGACAATGATGGGCACTGAAAGGTTGCAAAGATGGGTTCTTATGGGTGGCGCTGATAGGTGGCACTGCTGGGCACTGATAGGCGGCACTGATGGGCACTGATACGTGGCACTGATGGGCACTGATACGCGGCACTGATAGGCATCCCTGGTGGCACTGGTAGTGGTAGGCATTGGAGTGGGCACTGATTGGCAGCTGCCTGGGCATTGATTGGCAGCTGCCTTTGCACTGATTAGTATTTCCCTGGGGGTCTAGGGGGCATACCTGGTGGTCCAGTGTGGCTGATTTCCCTGGTGGTCCTGGGCGTCTTCCCTGGTGGTCCTGGGTAGGATCCGAGGGGGGGCTGTGCTGATAAACAATCAGCACAGACCCCCCCTGTCAGGAGAGCAGCCGATTGGCTCTCCTCTACTCGCATCTGTCAGACGCGAGTGAGGAAAAGCCGATCACCGGCTCTTCCTATTTACATCGTGATCAGCCGTGATTGGACACGGCTGATCACGTGGTAAAGAGTCTCCGTCCGAGACTCTTTACCTAGATCGGTGCTGCGGGGTGTCAGACTGACACCCCGCAACAACAATCGCCGCGATGCGCGCCCCCGGGGTGCGCAGCGGCTCAATATCCTGAGGACGTCATATGAGGCCCAGTCAGGATATTAAAACCACTTTGCCGCCGTCATTCTGCTATATGGCGGGCGGCAAGTGGTTAAAGCAGATTACACAGCACAGTGCTAGTGCTGTGTAATCTGCCCCCCTCTAAACTGCAAAAAAAAATCTCCCTGAAGCTGGCACTTCCTGTATCTCCTCTCTGTATCCCTCTCTCTGAGCCCTGACCACCGTGGTCAGACTGCATCCCTCCGTCATACGCAGCTGTCCTCTCTCCTCTCTCCCCCTCACCCCCTCCTCCTTGCCTGTCAGCTCCCTCTCTGTGTCTCTGTCTCCGCCCCGCCACTATTATTAAAAATAAAAAACCTACAATAGTCACTGCCAGCCCCTCTATTAGAGCCTGACATACCACACAATGTAAGTCATTTCTAAAAACGAGCATTGTAAATACCTATTTAGAGCTATCTTCAGGCCAGTCACCTGAATCGCGGGCGCTTTACAGCTCCGAGACAGGGCTTCTGTGGGAGACCACTTGATCTGCCCGGCTGACGTCAGAGGGAGATCTCGGCCCCTCTCGCAGAAGCCATGTTTCGGAGCTGTAAAGCGGTCACGAGTCACATGACCGGCCTGAAGATAGCTCTAAATAGGTATTTACAACGCTCGTTTTTCGAAACAATTTACAGTGCTGTGAAAAAGTATTTGCCCCCTTCCTGATTTTTTTTTTGCATATTTCTCACTCTTAAATAATTTAGATCATCTAACAAATTTTAATATTACACAAAGATAAACCGAGTAAATCCAAGATGCAGTTTTTAAATTATTATTTCATTCATTAAGGGAAAAAAGATGGTCCTATGTGAAAAAGTAATTGCCCCCTCCCATGCTGAATCATGAATGAACTGTGATTAAGCACAATTTTTTGGAAAGCTGAGTTAAGATTCACTTGCCACACACAGGCCTGATTACTGCCAAACCTGTTAAATCAAGAAATCACATAAATAGAAGCTGTCTAACAAATTGAAGCACGCTAACAGATCACAAAAGCCACACATCATGCCACAATCTAAAAAAATTCAAAAACAGATTAGAAACAAAGTAATCTTCATGTATCAGTCTAAGAAGGGTTTCAAAGCCATTGAAACTCCAATGAACTACAGGGAGAGCAAACATCCACAAATGGAGATAACTTGCCACAGTGGTGAACCTTCCCAGGTGTGACCAGCCTACAAAAATTACTCCAAGAGCACAACGACGACTCATCCCACAGGTCATAAAAGAACCCAGAACAACATCTAAAGAACTGCAGGCCTCACTTGCCTCAAGTAAGATCAGTGTTCATGATTTAACAATAAGAAAGAGACTGGGCAAAAATGGCAGAGTTCCAAGGCCAAAGCCACTTCTGACCAAAAAGAACACAAAGGCTCATCTCACATTTACCAAAAAACATGTTGATTATCCTCAAGACTTTTAGGCAAATATTCTGTGAACTGATGAGACAAAAACGTAACTTTTGGGAAAGTGTGCATCCGGTTACATCTGGCATAAAACGAATACAGCATTTCATAACAAGAACATCATACCAACAGTCAGACATGGTGGTAGTAGCGTGATGGTCTGGGGCTGCTTTGCAGCTTTAGGACCTGGATGACTTACCATAATTGATGGAACCATGAATTTTGAGCGCTACCAAAAAATCCTAAAGGAGAATGGTTGGCCATCAGTTCATGACCTCAAGCTCAAGTATACTTGGGTTATGCAGCAGGACAATGATCTCAAACACAACAGCAAGTCCACCTCCAAATGATTCAAACAAAGCAAAATTTAGGTTTTGGAGTGGCCTAGTCAAAGCCTGGACTCAAATCCAATTGAGATGCTGTATCATGACCTTACACAGGCTGTTCATGCTAGAAACCCCTCCAATGTGGCTGAAATAAAACAATTCTGCACAGAGTGGGCCAAAATTGCTCCACATCAATGTGAAAGACTTATTGCCAGTTATCGCAAACGCTTGATTGCAGCTGTTTACGCAAGGGTGGCACAACCAAGTTAGGGGGCAATTACTTTTTCACATAAAGCCAGGCAGATTTGGACAGCTTGAAAATTAAATGAAAATATCATTTAAAAACTGAATTTTGTATTTACTCGGGTTATCTTTGTGTAATAATAAAATTAGTTTGATGATCTGAGTCATTTAAGTGTGACAAATATGCAAAAAATAAAAAAATCAGAAGGGAGGACATACTTTTTCACAGCATTGTACATAGTGTGGTATGCCAGGCTCTAATAGAGGGGCTGGCAGTAATTTAGAATTTAGGCTTTACAAACACTTTAAAGATGAAAAGGCTTGAAAAAAAGAAAACAAATGCAGTTACCACATCTAAAGACTGGTAAGCTTTAATATATAAAATTTTAGTTTTTATGTTTAGATATGCATTGATTTCTCCTTCCCTGCTGACTTCAAAGCATTTCTCCAAAATGGTGAAAATGTGTCAAATTCACCAAATTTGTAAGAACATTTTGGGGAAATTAAAACCCTCCTTATTTTCCTGGAGTTGCTGTAAAATTGGAAGTCATAGATTGTTCCTTTCTTATGGAGCTCAGTTCATGTCCGTGGAAATCCAAGCCATTGTTCCCTTGTCATTAATTTGCTGCTGTGCACTTTATGTAGAGGCTTAACAAGGTTTCACCACAATTAGTAACTGTAACCTAACCTCAAGGCATGCAGATCTGTGTGTCTCTTTAACAATGACATTGTAATGCAAATAATGATGTGTACATTCTCTAAAAGCTTTGAAAGGTGGCAAATGTTCAGCTATTGGCCTTTTGTTAATGCATACACTAGGACTGATTGCAATCTATCATTGGGAAGCTTAAAGGGCATATGCTGGATCTCATCTTAGCCATAGGTCGAACATTGTTTCATGTATGTATTGTATAGGCTTTATAAAAGGACAAGGCTGTCATTTACAGTGGGCCTAAGAGAAAGAATGTGTGTGTCCTGGGGATTCGGAGCATTTGTAAGACATGTTAACCTGGCAATTATACACAAGAAGGGCTGTAGTTATATAGTTAATGTGAATATTTAACAACTTTTATTCAGATATTATTATTTTATATTCTAGTTTAAAAAAAGAATAGTAGGAAAATATAAAGGGCTCTGTTTTTCACGTAGATAAATAGATAGATAGATAGATAGATAGATAGATAGATAGATAGATAGATAGATAGATAGATAGATAGATAGATATGTGTTATTCCCTCATTATCCCATTTACAAGCAGCAGAAAAAAATTCCAGAGTTCATTTCAAGTGTGCTATTTGCATTTGGAATCTGTTGCTGTCAACTCTCAAGATGAGATCCAAAGAGCTGTCACTATCAGTGAAGCAAGCCATTATTAGGCTGAAAAAACAAAACAAACCCATCAGAGAGATAGCAAAAACATTAGGTGTGGCCAAATCAATTGTTTGGAACATCCTTAAAAAGAAAGAATGCACCGGTGAGCTCAGCAACACCAAAAGGCCCGGAGGACCACGGAAAACAACTGTGGTGGATGACCGCAGAATTCTTTCCCTGGTGAAGAAAAAACCCTTCACAATAGTTGGCCAGATCAAGAACACTCTCCAGGAGGTAGGTGTATGTGTGTCAAAGTCAACAATCAAGAGAAGACTTCACCAGAGTGAATACAGAGGGTTCACCACAAGATGTAAACCATTGGTGAGCCTCAAAAACAGGAAGGCCAGATTAGAGTTTGCCAAACAACATCTAAAAAAGCCTTCACAGTTCTGGAAGAACATCCTATGGACAGATGAGACCAAGATCAACTTGTACAGAGTAATGGGAAGAGAAGAGTATGGAGAAGGAAAGGAACTGCTCATGATCCAAAGCATACCACCTCATCAGTGAAGCATGGTGGTGGTAGTGTCATGGCGTGGGCATGTATGGCTGTCTATGGAACTGGTTCTCTTGTATTTATTGATGATGTGACTGCTGACAAAAGCAGCAGGATGAATTTTGACGTTTTTTGGGCAACATTATCTGCTCATATTCAGCAAAAAGCTTCAGAACTCATTGGACGGCGCTTCACAGTGCTGATGGACAATGACCCGAAGCATACTGCGAAAGCAACCAAAGAGTTTTTTTAAGGGAAAGAAGTGGAATGTTATGAAATGGCCAAGTCAATCACCTGACCAGAATCCGATTGAGCATGCATTTCACTTGCTGAAGACAAAACTGAAGGGAAAATGGCCCAAGAACAAGCAGGAACTGAAGACAGTTGCAGTAGAGGCCTGGCAGAGCATCATCAGGGATGAAACCCAGCGTCTGGTGATGTCTATGCGTTCCAGACTTCAGGTTCTAATTGACTGCCAAGGATTTGCGACCAAGTATTAAAAAGTGAAAGTTTGATGGATGATTGTTAATCTGTCCCATTACTTTTGGTCCCTTAAAAAGTGGAAGGCACATATACAAACTGTTGTAATTCCTACACCGTTCACCCGATTTGGATGTAAATACACTCAAATTAAAGCTGGAAGTCTGCAGTTAAAGTACATCTTGTTCGTTTCATTTCAAATACATTGTGGTGGTGAATAGAGCCAAAAAGATTAGAATTGTGTCGATGTCCCAATATTTATGAACCTGACTGTATATATACAGTATCTAACAAAAGTGAGTACACCCCTCACATTTTTGTAAATATTTTATTATATCTTTTCATGTGACAACACTGAAGAAATTACACTTTGCTACAATGTAAAGTAGTGAGTGTACAGCTTGTTTAACCGCTTCGACCCCGGAAGATTTTACCCCCTTCCTGACCAGAGCACTTTTTGTGATTCGGCACTGCGTCGCTTTAACTGATAAATGCGCGGTCGTGCGACGTTGCACCCAAACAAAATTGATGTCCTTTTTTTCCCACAAATAGAGCTTTCTTTTGGTGGTATTTTATCACCTCAGCAGTTTTTATTTTTTGCGCTATAAACAAAAAAAGAGCAACAATTTTGAAAAAAAAAGCAATATTTTTTACTCTTTGCTACAAAATATCCCCCTAAAATATATGTATAAAAAAATGTTTTCCTCAGTTTAGGCTGATATGTATTCTTCTACACATTTTTGGTAAAAAAAAATCGCAATAAGCGTATATTGATTGGTTTGCACAAAAGTTATAGCGTCTACAAAATAGGGGATAGTTTTATGGCATTTTTATTATACATTTTTTTTATTAGTAATGGTCGTGATCTGCGATTTTTATCATGACTGCGACATTATGACGGACACATCGGACAGTTTTGACACTATTATGGGACCATTGTCATTTATACAGCCATCAGTGCTATAAAAGTGCACTGATTACTGTGTAAATGGCACTGGCAGGGAAGGAGTGAAACACTAGGGGGTGATCAAGGGATTAAGTGTGTCCTAGGGAGTGATTCTAACTGTGGAGGAGATGGGCTTCAACTCACAAGACAGCGATCACTGCTCCCGATGACAGGGAGCAGTGATCTCTTTCATGTCACAAGGCAGAACGGGGAAATGCCTTGTTTACGTAGGCACTTCCCTGTTCTGCCGCTCCGTGACACGATCGCCGGGAGACCGGCGGACATCGAGTCTGCCGGTCCCACGGATGCGGTCACAGCTGCGCCAATTAAAGGGGACGTACAGGTACGCCCATTTGCCCACCACTGCCATTGTGCCAACGTATACCGGCGTGCAGCGGAGGGCAAGTGGAAACAGTGTAAATTTGCTGTCCCCTCAAAATAACTCAACACACAGCCATTAATGTCTAAACCACTGGCAACAAAAGTGAGTACACCCCTAAGTGAAAATGTCCAAATTGGGCTCAATTAGCCATCTTCCCTCCCCGGTGTCATGTGACTCATTAGTGTTACAAGGTCTCAGGTGTGAATGGGGAGCAGGTGTGTTAAATTTGGTGTTATCGCTCTCACTCTCTCATACTGATCACCGTAAGTTCAACATGGCACCCTAATGGCAAAGACCTCTCTGAGGATCTGAAAAAAAGAATTGTTGCTCAACATAAAGATGGCCTAGGCTATAAGAAGATTGCCAAGACCCTGAAACTGAGCTGCAGCACAGTGGTCAAGACTATACAGCGGTTTAACAGGACAGGTTCCGCTCAGAACAGGCCTCACCATGGTCAACCAAAGAAGTTGAGTGCACGTGCTCAGCATAATATAAAGAGGTTGTCTTTGGGAAATAGATGTATTAGTGCTGCCAGCATTGCTGCAGAGGTTGAAGGGGTGGGGGGTCAGCCTGTCAGTGCTCAGACCATACGCCGCACGCTGCATCAAATTGGTCTGCATGGCTGTCCTCCCAGAAGGAAGCCTCTTCTAAAAATGATGCACAAGAAAGCCCGCAAACAATTTGCTGAAGACAAGCAGACTAAGGACATGGAATACTGGAACCATGACCTGTGGTCTGATGAGACCAAAATAAACTTATTTGGTTCAGATCTTGTCAAGCCTGTGTGGCGGCAATCAGACGAGGAGTACAAAGACAAGTGTGTCTTGCCTACAGTAAAGCATGGTGGTGGGAGTGCCATGGTCTGGGGCTGCATGAGTGCTGCCGCCACTGGGGAGCTACAGTTCATTGAGGGAACCATGAATGCCAACATGTACTGTGACATACTGAAGCAGAGCATGATCCCCATCCTTCAGAGACTGGGCCGCAGGGCAATATTCCAACATGATAACGACCCCAAACACACCTCCAAGATGACCACTGCCTTGCTAAGGAAGCTGAGGGTAAAGGTGATGGACTGACCAAGCATGTCTCCAGACCTAAACCCAAATGAGCATCTATGGGGCATCCTCAAATGGAAGGTGGAGGAGCGCAAGGTCTTTATCCACCAGCTCTGTGATCTCGTCATGGAGGAGTGGAAGAGGACTCCACTGGCAACCTGTGAAGATCTGGTGAACTCCATGCCCAAGAGGGTTAAGGCAGTGCTGGAAAATAATGGTGGTCACACAAAATATTGACACTTTGGGCCCAATATGGACATTTTCACTTAGGGGTGTACTCACTTTTGTTGCCAGCGGTTTAGACATTAATGGCTGTGTGTATTTTGAGGGGACAGAAAATTAACACTGTTATACAAGCTGTGCACTCACTACTTTACATTGTAGCAAAGTGTCATTTATTCAGTGTTGTCACATGAAAAGATATAATAAAATATTTACAAAAATGTGAGGGGTGTACTCACTTTTGTGAGATACTGTACATATATATATATATATATATATATATATATATATATATATATATATATATATATATAGACATGTGCATTCGTTTTCGTCCGAATGCATTTTCATCCGAATTTCAGGTATTTTCGTTATCATTTTAACAAACGATAACGAAAGTTCAGAATCCGAAAAACGAAAGATCCGACATAAACAAATGCTTTATTTTCGTTTTCGTTGCTACAACAGTTCGATACAGGTAGGAGATTCTGTGTCCATCAAACCTGTGGTCGAATGTGCCTAACCTTAGCTCTATTAGTCCAAGATTATTCTAGATAGAGAGAAAAGATTTGACATAGAGAGAAAAGATTCGACATAGGGGAGAAAAGATATATAAAAATAATAACGAAGATGAATGTTATTGGCTGATTGTAACCAAAGAGGAGGAGCAGTAAAATAGCTAGAACTAAGTACACACGTACTTTGGCTTATGGTGTCTGTTGAAAGTTCTAAGAAGATTCGACGGAGCAGGTAAACTATACGGCGTCGTACAGTTTAGCTGCTCCATCGAATCTTCTTTGAACATTCGACAGACACCATAAGCCTTCAATGACAGATTCGACCTTAATTTGGATTTTCGGACGAATGCAATTTTTAACAAAAAACGAATTTCGGAAGTAACTAAATACATTTTTTTTTCGGACGAAAACGAAATTCCGAAATGAAATATTTCAGTGTGCACATGTCTAATATATATATATATATATATATATATATATATATACATTGGTGTTAACTTACTAAAACTGGAGAGTGAAAAATCTGGTGCAGCTCTGCATAGAAACCAATCAGATTCCAGTTTTTTTTTTGGCAAAGCTTAATTGAAAAAGCTGAAATTTGAAGCTGATTGGCTACCATGCACACCTATACCAGATTTTGTACTCTCCAGTGTTAATAAATCTCCCCCTGTAAATATTTAGAAAGAACTCCAGACAATGAGAAAAACAGTTTTAGACCCTATTCACACTTGTGCGACTTGCCATACGAGTTTGGACATCAAAGTTGCATTAAAAGTCATACCCCATGTTTTCCAATGATAACCATTCATATATGTGCGACTTAAAGTGGTTGTAAAGGCTGTAGGTTTTTTACCTTCCTGCATAGTAAAAAAAGCCTTCAGTGTGCAGTTCCCCCCTCAGCCTGCCTTATACTTACCTAAGCCCAACCTTGATCCAGCGATGTGCACGAGATCCGAGGCTCTCCCGGGTCTCTCCCTCCTGATTGGCTGAAATGCAGCAGCAGGAACCATTGGCTCCCACTGCTGTCAATTACAGCCAGTGAGGCGGGAGCAGGGGGCAGGGCTGGGCCACAATCTTTGTGTTTTATGGACGTAGAGAGGCAGCTCTAGAGCAAGCACACATGAGTGCCCCATGGGAAGCTGTTTGCTATGGGGACACTCAGCAAGGAGGAGGGGCCCAGACCGCTGGTGGGGGACCCAAGAAGAGGAGGAGCGGGGCTGCTCTGTGCAAAACAATTGAACAGAGCAGGTAAGTGTGACATGTTTTGTTAATTATTTTTTTTTTTACAAAATTTGTTCCTTTACAATAACTTTAAAGCCACAGCAACTTCAAAGTAGTCCATGCACTACTTTGGTCTGACTTTTATATAACTTGAGGGCCATAGACATCAATGTTAACCCTCAAAACTTGCATGACAGTCGTACCTGAATGTTTTACATGCAATAACGGGTTCCACTTTGCAGAGGGACAAAAAGTCAGATCCAAGTCGCACCCATCCAAAGTTGCATCAAAGTTGCACAAAAAATGTTGCAGGACTTTGGAGTCATACAAGTGTGAATGGAGCCCAAGATAAAGAAACCAGGTGACTTATCTCATCGTGTATCAGTTGCCATAGTTGGAACCCATCAAATTGAGGTTGCTGTCTATGGATTCTATTTAGCAATATTTTGTTTTTCAACTTTAATATTTTTAATGAGTTATCAAATATATAACAAGGCATTCCAGATACATATGCATTCTGATACATAAACATGTAAAAAAGGATATGTAAACATCTGATATTCACAAATAAGTCATCAAATATAGAAATTCTAAATTATTTAGCAATGTTTTAACACGAGTTTCACCTAATTTTCACCCAAGATTCACACATTTTTCTAATAGAATCTTAGTGAAAATGAGTGAAAACAGTGTGATTCTGGGGTGGAAACATTGATAAATAGACCCCTATGTTTCCAATGGGACCATTTCCACTGGCACCCAAAGTAACAGGAAATCCAAAAATGGATCACTAATGTAGAAGGCCACTTCTCCACTAGCCCCAGTGTAAGGGGACACTACAAAGTTCACACTCTGTGACTCTTCTCTGGTAATTGTTATGATCCATTTCTTTTTATGATTAGTGTTGAAAATAATCTTGCCATGTAAAGCACATAAAATGACCCACTCCAACTTCTTTAGTTACTTATTTATTTTAGGTACTTATATAGCACCCACAATTTACACAGCACCTTCCATTTATATATCATACTTTCAGATCAGTCCGCACCCTCAAGGAGCTTACAATCTAAGGTCCCTAAAGCCTAGTACACACGGGCCGAATGTCGGGCGGCCCATGTGTACTGCAGTGGGTCCGACAGGAGCCGGCCTTTCGGCTTCTGTTGAAGGGGCATGACTGAAAAAGGTCTGCTGATCGGCTCCCGATCATCACTCATAACCAATGGCTGAGGGCGCTGACCTGAGTGTTTTGGCAGGGGGGGGGGGCAAAACACAATAGAATAGCAGGAGGGATTGCTGTACTAACATGTACTAACATCAGATAGTTAGTATAGCGGCTCCTCCTGAGCCCTACTGAGCCCTACTGGGTTGAATGAAAAAAAACTACTAGTGTGCACCAGGCTTAACCCACATTCATACATACATGGGCCAACTTAAGGCGGGTACACACTATTCATTTTTTTTCGTTCAACCCCGCATGCAAGGTTAGTTCAGCACTCTCCTCCTGCTGAGCTGTTGTGTTCTTACAGGGGAGCGCTGATTGGGAGTAGGAGGGTTGCTGGTTTTCCAGCATGCACGACCGGCTTCTGTCGAGATAAACACGGGTTGAATGTCGGTCGTTGTTTTTTTTTAACCAGCTGTTGTCTCCCGACATTCGACCCATGTGTACGGGGCTTTAGACAGGAGCTGATTGACCTACCAGCATGTCTTGAATCTAGAGTGTTCTAGGAAATCCACGGAGACAACCCTAGAGTTTCCCGGCTGAATTGCCAACCATTTAGTCACCAGCAGTTAGCACACATTCTTTGTTATTTTGTTTATTCCTGTAGCTACAATTTACTGATCACATTAATTTACCATGAACTATAGGAATGAGTTTTAGCCGAGGTTCCAGAGGAGCTGAATATTATTTCGAAGGTTCCTCCAGGGTAAAAAAGTTGAGAAAGGCCAGCTTAGACAGATGTCAGGAAGAAGGATTGAGAAATAATAGTAGAATCATAAAATGGGAGTCTCAGTTTTCATGCTGTAACAGGTGTATTATAGGTAGAACATTGAGAGATTGGACTGGTTGTACATACGTAATGGTGGTCATACCTGCTTGTAATGATATTTTTGTTTTTGTCCAGAGCCTGTCTTCTCTTGCTTTACTATAAAGCACACTTCTTATGATTGTGCATTGTTAATCTGCTCAGGTAACATTGTAGAGCTAACGCAGGCTGGAACTCTCGTAAAACCTGTATTTTTCACCAGCCATTTTTCTCCCTTCTCTCATCCAAGATGTCTTATTCTGCACATCAAGCTGCTCTTAAGCCATTTAGCCTGCAGCCAGTCTGACGGATACCTTTGTGGGCTCAGGCAGTGACCACATTGAGGCCAGTCACTGACCAAGCATATCTCTCATTTTCGAGCCGTCAGATCCATTTTCTTTGGCTGATTTAGAATAAAGGTGAAAGACCTTGTTTAGTACACAAGGCTGCTCTCAGGCAAATGGTCATGGATTATAAAAAAAGATATAGTTTAGGCAGTAAAGAGAACATAAATGAAAAGAAGGAACAATCAATGTTGATACATTGCTATTATAGTCCTCGGGGAACTTTTAACTTCTTTAGTTGTTTACAAATCTCACTTGATAAGATTGTAAAGCTGCCCTTAATGGGACAATAACCACAGACATGTCTTTTGCTTAAAGGGGAATTATAATTATTTTAGATCTATTTTGTTTCAGTTATTTATTTTAAGAAGTTTAAAACGGATGTTTAATATCTGTTGCTTAAAATGTGTATAAAGTATTTGTTTTATAATTAAAAATGTCACACACGGTGCACACAAGACACAAGTCACTTAACAATTCATTATGGGTTATGACTGTGTGCAGACATCACCAAAGAGGTCGTTTGCTTTCAGACTGTCTCTCTCTAATGGAACCTTCTTACAAAACCATGGTAATTGAGAGACAGGGAAGAGTTTAAGTATCTACTTGTTCAGTTCTGAAAGTAATTTCCAGCTTGTGCTACTAAGCAATTTTTTTTTTTTTAATGAGAATAGCCTAGATAGATTTACCTAACTGTCACTGGCAGCCATTGTCAGTAAGGCATAGACAGGTGACAGGATGAACTCCAATATTAGACAACTTTGATGACATCAGAAACCCAAGAAACCTCACACGAGATCCCTAATTTTTACATGAAATGTCAACTGAGGTGCTTAGTGTGTTGGCTTGAAGAGAATGTATATTGGTTTCATATGTCATTTTTTTTCTTTGTTTAACCACTGCAGTCCCGGAAGATTTACCCCCCTTCATGACCAGGTCATTTTTTACAATACGGTACTGCTTTACTTTAACTGACAATTGTGCGGTCGTGCGACGCTGTACCCAAATAAAATTGATGTCCTTTTTTCCCACAAATAGAGCTTTCTTTTGGTGGTATTTGATCACCTTTGCGGTTTTTACTTTTTGCGCTAGAAACAAAAAAAAGCCGTCAATTTCGAAAAAAGACCTCAATATTTTTTACTTTATGCTATGAAACATATCCAATAAAAAAATTTCATCAATTTAGAACAATATATATTCTGCTACATATTTTTGGTAAGAAAAATTCCCAATAAGCGTATATTGATTGGTTTGCGCAAAAGTTATAGTGTCTACAAACTATGGGATATATTTATTGACATATTTTCTTTTTTTACTAGTAATGACCAGCGATTTTTAGCGGGACTGCGACATTGTGGCAGACAAATCTGACACTTAGTGGACTAGTGACACTAATACAGTGATCAGTGCTAAAAGAATGCACTGTCACTGTACTAATGACTCTTGCAGGAAAGGGGTTAACATCAGGGGCAATCAAAGGGTTAAATGTGTTTCCTGAGAGTACTTTCTTATTGTGTGGGGGATGCTTTTACTGGGGGGAAGACAGAGATCCATGTTCCTTCTTAGCGGGAACACAAGATCTCCATCTTCCCCTCTTACAGTATGGCGGTCTGCTTTGTTTAGACCGCCATTCTGCCTCTCCTGAGAACTATCGCCGTGTCCTGGCAGACATCGTGTCTGCCGAACACGCAGATTGGCTCCCGCCAATCACAGCGGGAGTGGGTCACCGGTGGCACACGCGCTCCCCCAGACCCAGTGCACAAAATCACGTACAGGTATAGTATATCTGCGTTGGGCGGTTCTTAACAGGTTAAAGTAAACCTGTGCCCAGACTATGCACATTTGGCACCACAATCACAGCTCTTGCCAGCCCTTGTAAACAAACAACGAGTGATGTTAATTACGAAAACCCAAATTTAGAGTATATGTTTTGATCTTTTAGGAGGATCTTCAGTATAAGTCTCCTTATATTAAAAGTCAGCAGCTACAGTTTTTAATTTTTTTCCACAGTGAAGAACCTCTTCAATTTGCAGGGATTCCCTCTTACTTCCTGTTTTGGCTATGGGACAGGAAGTGAAAAGAGAAGTACAACCAAGGCTTGTTTGGCTGTACTTCTCCTGTGGATCACAGGAGCGCAGTTTGTTCTGCAATCCTGTGACCTGTTTTCAACAGATGGCTGACATCACAGAGCGGTCCAGGCTCAGGAAGGATCATGACCATATGGTCGGGATCAGCCGACATGCCAGGACCGGCACCCTAAGAACCAAGCGAATGGCGGTGTTTGATCAATCAGTTCTTATGCTCCGTACACACGGTCGGACATTGATCAGACATTCCGACAACAAAATCCATCCTTTTTTTCTGACGGATGTTGGCTCAAACTTGTCTTGCATACACACGGTCGCACAAAGTTGTCGGAAAATCCGATCGTTCTGAACTCGGTGGCGTAAAACACGTACGTCGGGACTATAAATGGGGCAATAGCCAATAGCTTTCATCTCTTTATTTATTCTGAGCATGCGTGACACTTTGTGCGTCGGATTTGTCTACACACAATCGGAATTTAAAGGATCGGATTTTGTTGTCGGAAAATTTTATAGCCTGCTCTCAAACTTTGTGTGTCGGAAATTCCGATGGAAAAAGTCAGTTGGAGCCCACACACGGTCGGAATTTCTGATAACAAGCTCCGATCGCACATATTCCGTTGGAAAGTCCGACCGTGTGTACAGGGCATTAGTGTTAGAGCCAGTGGGAGACAGTTGGAGCATCAGACCAATGCTGCATCCAGCTAGGTAAGTATGAATCTGAAAAAAACAAACCCCATACTTCTCTTTGAAGATAAAGCTCCCCAAAGAGATACAGATGACAAAAATAAACTTACAGTACATTTACAACCCATCCTTACTCTCCAAAGTGACAAAAAAAGTTTTGCTTATATTTCTACTTTAACCTCCCTGGCGGTATGATTATGTCAGATTTTTGCGTCTTAAAGCGGTACATTGTTTCGCATGTAAATTTGGCGTTTTATATTGTAGGCCTGTAATTCTTAGGAATAACTCACTTAAAGCGGGGTTCCACCCAAATTTTGAACAATATCTGTATGTATTCTCTTCCTGGCCTAGATGCTGACATGCCGTTTAAAAAAATTTAAATCGCCGTAATTACCTTTTATTTTTCTATTCTTCTTTGCACTTCCTGGTTCTCCTCCCGTGGGAGTAGGCGTGTTTCTAGCCTCTTCCAGATTCCTGGGAGCTAGTCTCAGGCTTCCCATGATGCCACTGAGCATGTGCGGGAACGAGCGGTGAATGCTGGGAGCACAGCATTCACCACATCCAGGAAATAAATGCTTGTGGGCTTCAAATGCCCACAATGAAGATGGAAACCGCCTGCAGTGAATAATATAAGTTATTCTTTCCGACTAAATCTGACACAGGCGGACATATTACACACGATATGTGAGTATGTAATGCTGAGAAGAAAAGTTTGTGAATGAACTCAAAAAAAAAAAAAAACGATAGATAGGTGGACCCCCGCTTTAAAACTGTCCAAACAAGAGTCTAGTAAACATCCCGGGTATAATAGAGTTTGAAACACGAAATCATAAATTATAATATAATAAATAACTATAAATAATTATAAAAAATAATAATATTAAAATGTATTCAATAACGTAATCAAATCAAAAACACAGAAATTTGCTCAGTTGCAGAATTGTCACTGTCATTACTTTCAGTGTTTGATGAGGAATTTCCCCACAAATCGCTATCGCTTAATTCTGTGAGTGCTTCTAATGTATTATCGCTGTTTTCTAGCTGGTCTAAATCCGCTTTTGACATAAAGGGACACTTTTTGGTTGCAAGGAACATTCTCAAGTTTCCGGGCAGAAAGAACAGTATATATAATATAAAAGTGCATGCAGGACACTGGGCAAAACACTAGGGACAAAAGGGATGTGAAATGATTTGATACAGTAATATAATCTGTAAAATTGTATTTTCTACACTTTTTAAATTCGACGCCGCGATTGCGACGCTCACAGGGAACGGAGCTCGGCACTGTGATGAATCGGGCAGAGAACACAGCCCGCGGACACAGCGCAAGGACATCGCAGGATCCTGGGGACAAGGTAAGTAACTTTCCTCGGATACTGCGATGCAATTCTGAGTGTGGCTCGGGGTTACTGCTTTTGGTAATGAAAATTCACCCCGAGCCACACTCAGGATTATCGCCAGGGAGGTTTATATTCATAGTCTGGCTTTAGGTGCACCTAAATTTGGTGAGGAGTAAAAAAAAAAATGCATTTTTTTTTTTTTTATACAAAACAAGTTTTTTAAATTCAAATATTTAGCCAGCAGATGGAACTTTGTGATCCATGCTATCCTTATCTGCTTTGCTTGAGTCTTGATTTTCAGGGAGGGGCAGTGTGTTATTTCTCTATTTTCATAGACCTTAGCTTTAAACTGCATCTATAGCCAATATTTTCTTTTTAGTTTTGAATAACAAAATATGAAGATTCAAACTCCTGTCAGGTTTTACTGTCGTTGGAAGGTCCATTGGAGAGATTCCTTTACTTCCTGTATGGTAAAAAATTTGTCCCCAGGAGTTAAGTGGTGGAATACTAGAATCTCTGTCAGTTTTTGTTGTTGTCTGTTACCCTGTTGTAGATTTTCCCTCACTTCCAGTCTGGTAAAACTTTGTCCCCAGAACAGGAAGTGAGAGAACCCTATTTAAATGAGCCCTAATAGCAGAAAAAAACTGACAGAGGTTCTAACCTTTCCCCCATTTTAACTAAAACTTAAAAAAAAAATTGGAGGTACAGATACACTTAAAATTGTCTAAATCCAAAACATTTTTTTTCTTAGCTTTGGATAGATAAGGGAAGGAGCAATTGTCTGTTTTTTTTCTGTCTGTGTCCCATTGGGGAGATTGTTTTTTACTTCCTATTTTAGAGACATAACAGGAAGTGAAAGAAAGTTAGTTAAATCCCCTCTTTTAGACAGTTGTTACTTAAACATATGTAGCCATATCTGTTCCAGTGACAAGTGTAAAATGTTGATTTCCTAGTATTTGTTTTCCCAAGGACAGTTGTTACCAAAGTATAACCTCTTTTCTCACCATATCCAAAACAAAGAAAAAATAGGTTTGGGCTTTAGATACAGTTGAACCCGTCTTCTACCAACATGTGTTTATAAACAGTGGATTAGTGGACTGTTTCCCAGCGCTGTTTATTAACGGGTTGGTGAACCGTTCTCCAGCGCTGTTTATAAATGGTGAATTGGTGGACTGTTTCCCAGTGCTGTTTATAAGCGTCTCGTCCACCCCCCCACTATTCCTGCAGCCTTCCAGGTTGCGTGCTCAAATAAGGGTCTGGTATGGATTTTGGCGGGGGCCCCCACGCCATTTTTTTTTTTAAATGGTGTAGGGGTCCCCCCAAAATCCATACCAGGCCCTTCAGGTCTGGTATAGATTTTAAGGGGAACCCTGCGTCAAATGAAAAAAAATGGCGCAGGGGTCCCCCCAAAATCCATACCAGACCCTTATCTGAGCACGCAACCTGACAGGTCGCAGGAAAAAGGGGGTGGACGAGATGCCCACCCTCCTGAACCGTACCAGCCCACATGCCCCCAAAGCACCTTGTCCCCATGTTGGGCCTCATCCCCACAACCCTTGCCTGGTACCCACAACCCTTGCCTGGTGGTTGTGGGGGTCTGTGGGCGGGGGTTTATCGGAATCTGGAAGCCCCTTTTAACAAGGGAACCCCCAGATCCCAGCCCCCCCTATATGAATGGGTATCGGGTACATTGTACCCCTACTCATTCACCAAAAAAAGTGTCAAAATGTTAAAAATGAAAAGAGACAGCTTGGGACAAGTCCTTTATTTAAAAAAAAAACTGTCCTGCGATGTCCATTCATCTTCGATCACAGCGCCGACGGACCGGGAAAAAAATTTATCAAAAAAAGCAACAGCTCCGCCTCCATGGGAGGCTCCCGCTGACTGAATCCTCCTTGCGATGACAGCTGTTATATAGCTGAGGGCGGGGCCACCCGGTTACGTTAACATGTGACCCCGCTCACTTCTGATGTCACATGACATCACGTGATGTCAGAAGGGGGCGGGGTCACTAAAAGATTATAACGTGTAAAGTAATTGGATACCTAGAATTGCGCCCTATGAATGAGGAATATGCAAATGAGGCTGCCCTTTGAAGGTGAACAAGTCACAAAAAAGAATGATTTGTCACTTCCGGGTCCTGATTTCTCACCCCACACCAGGCTTTACACCTACGAGTGGGACGCGGAATGCACGTTACTGCGTTAGGAACCAGCCAGATCCTCACACCTTGTTTTCCCTAGTGCCAGGCAGGCACTTTTACATGTGAGTGCAACCTACTACTTTGTCATTGCTTTTACATTTTATTAAATATACTACACTATGAGACTTTCTCTCTCGTCTCCAGTGGAGTCAATTTTTATGCCCTAGCTTCACCCAGAGGGTCCATTGGAGCAGAGTGGTGTTGGCAGTGGGAATCAATTTGTTATTCCAAATGTGCAATTTGACCTACCTTAAAAAGTGGTCAAACACCTGTGGTAAGTTGCCACATTTCCATTGAGCACCTGTGGTGGAAGAACTAGAAGCTTCATTTAAAGCATTTTTTTGGTGTTGGGAACACTATCACTAATGGACTTTTTAGCTTGCTATATCTTCAACAATATATGTGTTTTTTTGCAGTGATATATGTTCATGATTTTGGTTCATGATATATACTGTATATTCAATTGTATATGCTTAGCGCCACCTTTTATATGTTTATTCTAAAAGAATATTACAGCGCATATTAAACAAAAGAACATATATAATACGTTATGTAAGGTCGTCCTCAAGATGCTATTTCGGCTGAGCTTAATAGAAAAGAGGAGGTAATTCGAGCTGGCCACTACTTTTAAAGCTCACTCAGACACCACCCACACAAACACCCTGTATAGCCCTCTGTCCAATGAAAAATTCATAAGAGGCAGTCCTTCCTAATCACCAGGAAGTAAATTCTTCTTCTGTCCATCCTCCAGGAAGCATGCTGTAGTCTCCACTAGGGGCAGCATTCGTCCATGAATCACCGCTATTTGACCCAGGTCATCCTTTTGTAACAGCTGACCTTTGATGTTGGTTTTCAAAATAGGCCAAATGGCTGTATCATCCAGGCAGTAAAACTCCAGAAATATAAGATATTAAACCATGTTGCCTTCCAACACCGAAGTTCAGTTTTAAGTGAAGCACCCCAACCTATTCCCTCAACAGTCCTAAACTAGAGAAATTACAATTTCTTGGCTTCGTTCCAATCTAGAGAACATATACAAAAGGCCCAAGCCTGAGTATTACTTTACAACAAAGCTTCTCAGATAATCCTGTTTAAGGATAAAGTTAATTTTATAGACCTAAAATAATGTAGACCTGCTTGTGGTAGCCTTAAACTGACCTAAACGTGGTTAAAATACAATATACATGTAGTCACTGTGAGAAAAACAAACTATAAAATGAGGTTCAACATGGACATTTTATACTGTGGGAATTTAACAGGTTACATAGCCTAACTGCTGAGAGATAATGTAAAGCTGTAAAAAAAAAAATCAAATAATGCGATGCATAAACTATAAAAGAGCGTTTGATAAAGAACTCAATGGAAATCCAAATGCTCCATATAAATAGTTACTAAACAATCACTGTAACAATAAAGTAATTTATAAAGCTATATCTTAATTACCTGGAATGTTCCCTTATTTAGTTTCCTTTTTTTTTAAATCTTCATATATATCATATATCAATAGATTATCAACCTCATCTCAAAACATCACCCAAACTATCCTTTTTCTCCTCCCAAGACCTTCTAGCCCTTCATCATTAGCTCCCACACTTACCACCAGGATTTGTCCTTGGTCTCCTCGATCCTCTGGGACTATCTAGCCCAACCAAATACTGCCTACTGTGTCCACCTAAAAACTCATCTCTTTAGGAAAGCCTATCCTGATTCCACCAAAAAAGTGAATGTTTACTTTCCCCACCAACTCCTCCCCACAAAGCCTTTTGTACCACTTGCCAACCATTTTAGATTGCCTGCTTTCTCAAAGCTTGTGAAAGTTGTACTGCGATAAGTACAAATCCTGCATATTAAAAATAATCTATATTCTCTCCTACTGGCAGTTTTGTCATCAGAAATGACTGTTGGATGGGGCACATTTTTGGGCAGCACAAAAAAACAACTGAGGTCAGATACAGACTAGTTAAAGTTGAACTCCCAGGAAATTAAAAAATTACAGTTGCAAAGGGGATTGCAGATCCTGAATTGTATGTGATCATAATGTGAGAGTGCAATAAATGAACAGAGCGCAGAAGAGAAGAGGCATTGAGGGGACAGTTACATGGAGTGGAAGAAACAAGTGGGTATGAAGGACAAGGCATTTCCTCTTCCCTCCCACCGGCATTCAGCTGCTGTGGGGTGAGCAACAAAAGATTGATTCCAGCTATTTCCCCACTAGCTACTGATCACTCGCTGTGTTCATTCATAACTAAGGCATAGTAAACTGTTTGCTAAGCTTCAATTTATGAATGTGTTTCCTCTGTCCTTTTCTGTCTCAAAAGTAAGACAGTGTTGTGAAAAAATATGTCATAACATTCTTTTAAAATAAATTGGAAAAAATAAGTTAAAAAAATTGTATAAAATCAGAGTAAAATTTCTATTCTAAAAATAAATGCCGAATATGCAGTATCATTTAGCCACACCCACTGTTTGCCACTGCGTGCCACATGCACCCTAGGTCGCTATCTCCCTGATAGGGGCCCCCATGCATTACTTTGCCCAGGGGCCCATGCTGCTGTTAAAGTGGCTGTAAACCCCATTCATGAAATATGACCTGGGCACATATATCTGTAGTGTTTACTTATCTCTCTCCAAAGCTCTAAGTGCTGTGTCTTTCTACTTTTTCATTCCTCTGTTATCAGCAGAGTCACTTCTGCACTTCTGACAAGTTCTCTGACACATGAGATAACAGCAGCTGGAAATTTGTGCTGGGGAGGGAGCTTAGAGATATTCATAGTACAGCTCTGCATGTTCCTTTGTTCTTCTGCTTATGTAGAGGGGGGGGGGGGTCTGCCTTTTCTCCAATTCTGCTCTTACACAGTGTATGCCAAGACTCTCCTCCCCCTGCTAAAAGAGGAAACAGGATTTCTAACAGGATATGCACTTTCTAAAGAGCGTAGCAATGGAAGACAGCAGATATACATGTAAAACTTATGTAGGGAGATTTGTTTCATCTCTATGTACCATCTGAGGCTATTCACTTCACTGGGTATAGGATAGGGTTTACATACTCTTTAAGGTGGCACTGGTACCACAGTACAGGGGAACCCCACTGTAATGATAATTTTTTTTTTTTTAATTTTCTAGGAATTCAGCTGTAAAAGAAGCATTTCGTGTATTTGGTGTATTTTACACTGTAGTTTTGCTATAAGTATATATTTTGAGTTCTGATTCCAGTGTTCACTTTAATTTGTATTTCTGCACTGCCAGAAATGGTACATGCAACTTTTTGGGTGAATTTTGGTGTGTTAAAGTGGAGTTCCAAGCTAAACTGAAACCAGGTCTTAATCAATCGATCATCCAACCCCCTCTTGTTTTTGGATACCCTTTTATTTGTTTTGTGCTGTTTTATACCTTTTTTTCCTTCTCCAGTACGTCATCCTGGCATTTGCATTGGCCCCTCCTCCTTCCCCCTTCTGCCTTCTGGGACCTGTGTGTGTCCCAGGAGACAACGGGGCCATTCACAAAGCGCAGCGCAACTTGCGCATGCACAGTAGGAAACCACTGAGAAAGGGAGTCACGGGCGCCAAGCAGCTTGAATAGGGGAAATGCTTTATTGCACAAAAAATATTAACAGATTACAGAAACCCATCACCAGCACCTGAATAAGATTAAAGCTAAAACTAAGATTAAAACTCAGCACCCAAGTCCTCGCTGTGCATATATAATCTATTTCCCAGTTTGGGAGCCAATGTGGTGATATGCATATCCTAAAGGTATTTGGTACCGGAACCTATGCGGTTATCACCATCATCTCCACTCTCTGCCATATATGCCGTTATACTTTATAATTATCCTATCATGTGTGTTCATACTCTGATAGGACGTGATGTTCTTAACCACTTCAGCCCAGGAAGATTTTACCCCCTTCCTGACCAGAGCATTTTTTGCGATTCAGCACTTTTGCTGACAATTGCGCGGTCGTGCGACATTGTACCCAAACAAAATTTACATCCTTTTTTTCCCACAAATAGAGCTTTCTTTTGGTGGTATTTGATCACCTCTGCGGTTTTTATTTTTTGCGCTATAAACAAAAAAATGCCGTCAATTTTGAAAAAAAAAGTAATATTTTTTACTTTTTGCTATAATAAATATTCCCCAAAAATATATAAAAAAACAAATTTCTTCCACAGTTTAGGCCGATATGTATTCTTCTACATATTTTTGATAAAAACAATCGCAATAAGTGTATATTGATTGGTTTGCACAAAAGTTATAGTGTCTACAAAATAGGGGATAGATTTATGGCATTTTTATTATTCATTTTTTTTTTACTAGTAATGGTGGCTATCTGCGATTTTTATCGAGACTGCGACATTATGGCAGACACATCGGACACTTTTGACACTATTTTGGGACCATTGTCATTTATACAGCGATCAGAGCTACAAATAGCCACTGATTACTGTATAAATGACACTGGCATGGAAGGGGTTACACACTAGGGGGCGATCAAGGGCTTAAGTGTGTCCTAGGGAGGTGTTCTAACTGTAGGGGGGATGGGCTCACTACAACATGACAGAGATCACTGCTCCCGATGATAGGGAGCAGTGGATCTCTGTCATGTTGCTAGGTAGAACAGGGAAATGCCTCCCCATTCTGCCTCTCCTAACCGCAATCGCGGGCTGCCAGCGAACATCGAGTTTGCTGGACCCGCAGACACGCTCCCACTGCGTGCAGCAGGCCTGCGCCCCTGAATAGGCGGCAAATTCAAAGGGACGTACAGGTACGCCCATTTGCCTGCCTGTGGCATTCTGCCGACGTACATCTGTGTGCGGCAGTCGGCAAGTGGTTAATAGACAATGTTGTCTTAGTTTTAATATTATTCAGGTGTTGGTGATGGGACCCAGTTTCTGTAATCTGTTAATATTTTTTGTGCAATAAAGCATTTTTATCTATTCAAGCTGCTTGGTCTTGACACCCTTTTTCAGTGGGACCTCAATTCCTGATCTTTTTTCTTTATGTCGGATTTTTGGGTCACGGAGAACGCACCTAACTGGTGAGTCAGTAATACCTGAAGGCTTCACTTCCAGTTTCCCTTAGTTGCAATGGCGGCGCCTGCACCCAAGCCGAATTGGCTTTGGGGGGCCGACATCGCAGGATCCCTGGATGGGTACAGTATTTGTAGCTGCTGACTTTACATTTTATTTTTTTGGAGGCTGAAATGCCGCTTTAAGCAGCCCATTTAAATGAATGTGTGCCAATGCACCTCAACAGAGTAAATGGGCCCTTTAAAATATTGAAAGGATTATAAATTTCCCATAAGACAACAAAGGACTGATATATAAAATATGTGATATTGGAAGATTTTCTTTTAGCTAATATTGTTTCTAATAGAAAGAATTTAGCTTACAACAAGTCCATATTTAAAAATGAAACAAGGATTTTTTTTTGGTTACCAGGAGCAACAAGAATATTTCCCTCTAGTTCTATGTTGATGCATTCTAAGTCCTGAAGTGAAATATCTGTTGCTACAGTAAATGGAGCTTTTTATTTTTAGGATAGAACAATTATATTTCATGTAGAGAGAACAAAAGTTATACGCTATAGAGAAAAAAAAAAAAAATTTAACAAGGATATCTGCTAAAGCCAGTTTTTCTTTTTATCTGAGGCATCCTTTTAATAACAGATACATATTTACATAGACAGAGTTACACAGTGTGAGAGATAGTTGAGATAAAGCTATTGCACAAAGCCTACTCAAGTAATTGACATAAGATGGGGGTATGGCATAGAGGCATGATCCAGTCACTGAACATTCTTTTTCTTGTGTTATAAGCAGTGTATGAATGTGCCTTCTTATATTGCTTAAAGTGTAAGTTCACCTTTACTGAAAAATCTGTAAGGTGAACTTACACGGGACCCCCACCTCGCCCCCCCCCCCCCCGCTGACCTGCATGGCGGCAATCGCCCGTTCTGAGCCCCGGTACAGCCTCCTCACGGCTCCAGCGCTTAGAAATCCTCTCAGCTTTCTCAATTCTTCTTCCCCGCTGAGAGGATGGGGTACGTTAAGGAGATTAAGGGGAGGGGATTTCCAAGCGCCGGAGCCGTGAGGCTGCTATACCGGGGCTCAGGACGGGTGATCGATGCCATGCAGGTCAGTGGGACTGGGGGGGGGGGAGGGGCGAGGTGGGGGTCCTGTGTACGTTAACCTTACAGATTTTTCTGTAAAGGTGAACTTTCCCTTTAAGCATATATATTTATGCAGTATGCAGGTACAGATGACAGCCCTGTACCCCTAGACTGTTTCTATCTAGGAAAAAAGGGGAACTATTGAAAAAAAAAACAACAGCCAACTATTCTCCAGTGAACAGTTATCCATCAGTGTATACCTACCCTGCCCATTGATCCTGGTCAGACAACAGTCATCTTATGTCTATAATTCAGCCAGTGGAGTCTATGCTGTCAACCCATGCTGGATGGCTTTATAGGAGATTGCTCTTCTTTTGCTGCAGTTATCTACCATCCAGCTCTATACATATATTTTGTGACCTCTTATTCTTCCATTAGTGAATGCAAGCAAGCCGCCTCTGTTGCCTTCTGCTTGACAACCATTGATCTTCTGTGGGGCTTGAGGTCTGGGATGGGCTGAGACCCATGTGGTCTGCACTACTGCGCCATTACCTGTCGGTCTGGACATCCACTCACGTTCATATCTTTGATTATATCCTTATTCCCTGATGAAGACTTTATATGAGTTGAAATGTGTTGGCTTGACTAGGTGGATATGCAATTTATTTTAATAATTTCACGTATCCCTGCAGTATATATATATATATATATATATATATATATATATATATATATATAGTAGGAATGGTATGAGATCAGGACGTGAAGTGTCTAGACCAGCCAATTTTAAACCCGTTGTTCAATAAAACATTTTTTTAAACTTTTTATAGACCAATTTGTAATTGCGTGATTTCTATTGCTGCAGCAAAGTTCCATGGGAGATATATTTTGTCTAGTGTATCAGGGATGGAGCAGCCTTCTTCCCATGATATAATTGCTAATCTCTGCTTTCTTTTGTCTATTAGTACCTCCACAAGCTACAGTATATATATCATTTATTAAAGGCACCCTGTCTTTGGCCAATTATGGCTCAGGGGGACTAAGTCCACACCCCACCCTATATAAGGCTGCTTACAGACTGACCTTGTGTAGTGTTGTTGGTGTGGACAGAGAGATAGCTTGAGTTAGATTATCCACTTCGGTCACAGAAGGATTTATCCCCTTCCTGACCAGAGCACTTTTTGCAATATGGCACTGTGTTGCTTTAACTGACAATTGCGTGGTCGTGCGACGTTGCACCCAAACAAAATTAATGTCCTTTTTTCCCACAAATAGAGCTTTCTTTTGTTGGTATTTGATCATCTCTGCGGTTTTTATTTTTTGCGCTATAAACAAAAAAAAGCTACAATTTTGAAAAAAATTCATTTTTTTTTACTTTTTGCTATAATAAATATCCCCAAAAAATATATAAAAAAACAAATTTCTTTCTCAGTTTAGGCCGATATGTATTCTTCTACATATTTTTGGTAAAAAAAATCACAATAAGCATATATTGATTGGTTTGCGCAAAAGTTATCGCGTCTACAAAATAGGGGATTGATTTATGGCATTTTTAGTATAATTTTTTTTTATTAGTAATGGCGGGATTTGCAATTTTTATAGTGACTGCGACATTATGGCGGACACATCGGACACTTTTGACACTATTTTGGGACCATTGTCATTTATACAGCGATCAGTGCTATAAAAATGCACTGATTAATTTGTAAATGACACTAGCAGGGAGGGGTTAAACACTAGAGGCGATCAAGGGGTTAAGTGTGTCCTAGGGAGTGATTCTAACTGTGGGGGGGATGGGCTACCACTGACATTCATGGGATTCATGAATAAGTCTAATCTATGACGAAACATGTCGGGGGCGTGGCTGTGAGATGTGACGAGCAACGCTGAGAGCCGCACTAGAGGAAGGAGAGTTTTGTTTACACGGCGCGCTACGAAGGGGGATGAGAGAGACCGTGAGTCCTTGCATCAGCACACCTCGGGTCCGCCGTGACCAATTATTGTTTTGAGTGTATCCACTGAATTTGAAGTTGTTGTGAACTACACTGGTTTTACTGCTGGCTTATATCTTTTAAAATGTGAGTGCTTTTATTGAAGATTGTAGTGGTTTTAAATAAACTTGCCGTGCTGGTTTACGCTATGTGAGTTCTTCAAATTCTTTTACATGTGGATTGATCCAAAACACTGTGGAACAATTATATATCGGATCACTCTGGAGTGTGGCTAATAAGCGTTTTTTGCCGTGCATGAGAGTGCTGGCAAAATTATTCGGTGAGTGAGATGCTATTGGGAGTGGATTCACGTTTTCACGTTGGTGAGGTGAAAGACACATGGAGTTTAACACTATCAAGATCACTGCACTATAGAAGATCTATGTGGATTTTTTTGTCACAAACTAAATCACGCATTTTTTGTCACAAGATTTTTAAGGACTGAATTTTTTCATGTTTATTTCTACTGCACTTTCAATTATATATGTGGTATGTCACATTAATTGGTGATTTTTTGCCACTTGATTAATTTAAGAATTATTCCGTTGTCACAGTTTATTTCACTTTCACATAGGATTAATTCATGTATGGTGTAATTAGAGTTTATATACACCATTTAGTTCACGTATGAATTTATGCACCCAAATGTAGCTATCATTTGATGGAATTGCAGCACATATGATTTCTAGAACTGGGGATATGAGCGCCTCTTATTTGCTCTTATGTATCTAGGAGAAGGTTCGTTTGGGTATATGGATATATGAGATCATATATCATTTAAGGTTATTTAGTTAGTGCCAGTGTATTTGATATATATATATATATATACAGTCTGTCTAGTATATGTATAAAAATACTCTGCATTTAGCATAGACTATATATTCAGTGTTTACTTGATATTCAGTCAGTGCAGGCAGTGTATTGATATATATATATATATATATATATATATGTGTGTGTGTGTGTGTGTGTGTGTGTGTGTATACTGTATACTCTGCATCCAGTGTAGCCTATATCTACAGTGCATTCTGTGGTGTACTGTTTCTAATACACTTCAGGCGGTGTACACATTATCTAATACAGTGTAGTGTGGTTTGCAAAACAAAAAAAATCATGTACGGAAGGCCACCAAGGAGAGGCAGACGCTCACAGGCCACTAAAAGAAGGCAAGCAGCCTCTGTGTCTACAGTCAACAGTTGTGGAAGAAGAGGAGGAGGATTGTGTCAGCATGGATGTAGAGGATAACACTCAACAGCAGTCTTCAAGGGATGGTTTTCAGTCCCCAGAAACCCAAGGAGTTGTATGTAGCTGGGAGAAGGTAGTTACGGATCATGTGATCCTTAGTGACCCAAAGGACTCAGAATCAAATGCCTCTTCAAACTTATTCTGCATGGCCTCCCTGATTCTGCAAAGCCTGGGAAAGGACCCTAGGATTCGTGGTATCAAGGAGAGAGATCATTACTGGCTGGCAACCCTTCTAGATCCACGTTACAAGGGTAAGGTTGCAGAACTCCTCCTGCCTTCGCAGAGGGAGCAGAGGAAGCAGAGGATGAAACATCTTCAGGAGGCCTTGAAGAAAGGTTTGTACAATGCATTTCCAGACCCTGGGAGGTTAAAATTTCCTGGAGCTGGACAACGTGTTGCTGAGGCTTCGCTCAGTCAGAGGAAGAGCAGTGGAGAAGATGGCCAGCTAACCGATGCCTATAAACAATTTTTCAGTCCTCAGCACCAAGGTCTGATCGGTTCAAGCAACCATCATCAGCATCTGCATTACATGGTGCAGGAATATCTAGGGGAAAGAGCAGACATGGAGACCTTTCCAACAGAGCATTCACTGGGTTACTGGGTCTTAAGGATGGACCACTGGCCAGAACTTGCTCTACTGGCCTGTCCTGCAACCAGCGTGCTTTCTGAACGCACATTCAGTGCTGCTGGAGGGTTTGTAACGGATCAAAGAGTGCGCCTGTCTACAGACTCCGTTGATAGGCTCACATTCATAAAAATGAATCAGTCTTGGATCAGCACCTGATGCTGATGTAACTGATTGAATGTGTTTTCGGATGTGGAATCCCTTGAAGACTGCCTATGCTAACTATCCTATCCCTCCTCAAAGTTGATGATGCTAGCTTCCAACAGAATTTTTGGTTTAGGCCACCACCACCACCACCCAAGGCCCAATTTTTCTACCCCTGCTTAACAGGGGCATGTAATTACAATTTTTGATCTAATATTTCACAGAAGGGCCCGTTCCTGCGCCCAACAAGAGTATCTGTGAGGGGTTACAGTGTTGTGGCACCACCACCCAAGGCCCAATTTTTCTGCCCCAGTTTAACAAGGGCATGTAATTACAATTTTTGATCTAATATTTCACAGCAGGGCCATTCCTGCACCCAACAAAAGTAACTGTGAGGGGTTACAGAGTTGTGGCACCACCACCACACAAGGCCCAATTTTTCTGCCCTTGTTTAACAGGGTCATGTCATTACAATTCTTTATATAATATTTCACAGCAGGGCCCATTCCTGCGCCCAACAAGAGTAACTTTGAGGGCTTACAGTGTTCTGGTACCACCAACACCTAAGGCCCAATTTTCTGCAGAGTATATATGGCAGGCCGTAAAGTATATATACTGATGTTCAGAGTATATAATGCCTGGGGACCTGGGGGACCCCCACACCATTTTTGCTTACATTTGGGTGTGGGGTTCCCCTTAATACCCATACCAGACCTGAAGAGCCTGGTATGGATTTGGGTTGGCATCCACGCCATTTTTTTGGAGTATTTTTGGTATATTTATCTATATTGCCGGGATCCGACAATACATTACAGCTGCGAGCAGTTTTAAATGACATTTTTTCCTTTAGAAATGTCATTTTGCTGTTGCACTGTTATAAACATGAGAAAGATGCGCTACTTTACAGGCATACTAAGGACACCCCCGGGCATGATATTTAAAGGAATATTTCCTTTTTATATTGTTTCAATTTAAGCATTATTAAAATCACTGCTCCTGAAAAAACAGCTACTTTTAAAACTTTTTTTTGCATTGATACATGTCCCCTGGGGCAGGTCCCGGGTCCCCAAACACTTTTCCTGGCAATAACTTGCATATAAACCTTTAAAATGAGCACTTTTGATTCTTCACGTTCAAATTCTGTAGACTTTAACGGTGTTCATGTGTTCGCACAAATTTTTTGCCTGTTCTCATGTTCTGCTGCGAACCGAACCGGGGGTGTTTGGCTCATCCCTATTAGCCTCTAAGGCCACTATACATGCCTCAGTTGTCTCTTATTTGAGATATACAAGAGAAAATCAGTCAATTCTCCCAGCTATACTAACAGCATAGATAGAGGTATCCCCACTGCCGGCTATTGTATTTGGCCAGCCATAGCACCCTGAGAGGATGTAGTGGTTGTATTATAGTTGATCATTTTCCACCCAGCTCACTAAATTTTTTAATTGATTATTGTTGAGCATGGTTGTGATTGTAGAACCACCCACGGCTTCAATTTCAGCTGAATCAGAAGGAGACCAAGTTTAAGCTGTCCATGGGGGACTTTACAGCCTAAAAGGGATTATTAACAAATTTGAGGAAAGTTTAATATTTTTGGTTTTATAGCCAACACTAAAGGTAAAAGGCACTGACATTCCTTTTTAATGTTGACTGTACAAGGAGTCACTTGAGAGTTAGGCTGAGAGTGCATTAATTTGAGTTATATCATCCTTTTATATGGGTTGCATTATAGTATCCCTTTCCTTATGAATAGGCAGGCAATGCACCTCAACAGACCAATTAATTCACACGCACTTTTTTCTGACACTGCAATGCACTAAAATGTGGTTGTGACCTGTTCTATGTTGCCAGCAACTGTACAGTGTGTCGGAGTACCATTTACAATGCTCTGGGGCAAATAAAGATGATAGGGCTTTAAAGTGGTTCTAAAGCCTTAAACAGTAACTCCACTAGTATTGAGAAAAAAACATTCCCCTCTTTGTGATCTATGTATATTGCAAGGATTGTAACAAATGTTGCAGATTCCTACCTTTTGTTATTCTGGAGAAATAGCTGTTTGTTTCTATGTCCATGTGCAAAGTGAACTTGTATGGTTTTGTAATTATCATATAGTTGCTGCACCTGCAGTGCTCTACTGATGAAAGTTGCAGGGTCTGCATCTCTTTAGACTTGATTTCCTTTGGGAGTATCTCACAAAAAATTTAATTTTTGTTGCAGGAGATGCACAAAGTCAAATTTGTATCTTAGTGCGGACTTCTGGGAAAATCAATAAGCCGTTCACACAAGCAGGAAATTACATACCTGGGGGGGGTTACCCTATAAGATTTTTCACCTTATTGCATTCCATGCATTAATTTGAAAAACCTTTTGTGCTGCATCTCCTTCCCAGCCCCCCCCTTTTTTTTTACCTGAGCTCAATCCGATCCAGTGATGTACATGACAGCAGCGGCTCCCGGCGCTGTCTCTCTCCTCATTGGGCAGCTTGATAGCGGGGGGAGCCATTGGCTTCCACTGCTGTCAATCAAATGCTCTGACACAGGAGTGGGGGGGCAGGGCTGAGTCCTGCTGTCTGTGTCAATAGATGCAGTAACGGGACTCGGGAGCAAGCATGCATGGGTGCCCCCATGGAAAGCAGCTTTCCATGGGAGCACCCGCCAAAGGGGAGGGGCCTGGAGCACCAGCGGGGGACCCCAGAAGAAGAGGATCAGGGCTGCTCTTTGCAAAAGCACTGCACTAGGCAGGTAAATATGACACATCTGTTATTTTAGTTATTATTATACAGCATTGAATTAGCGCCAAGAGTTTACACAGCGCTTTACAATGATAGGGCAGACAGTACAGTTACAGTACAATTCAATACAAGAGTTATCAGAGGGTCCTGCTCGTTAAAGCTTACAAAGGAGGGTAATTTAAAAAAAAATGAAGATTTAGAACCACCCAACCGAACCTTTAGTTAGTATCTGCTAAATATATTCCAGGTGCAAAAAACTGTTCATCTTTTTTCTAAGCAACCAAACTTCTGTCCCTGGGGAGCAGCTCAGTGGTCTCTTGCTCTGTCTATAGAAGGAGTGGACTCATTGCAGAGGTCCGACACACATCCTCTTGAGTCAGACCTATATGTTCCCTGCTAGTTGGTGAGATATGGCTCAAAAAACATGTTGGACCTCTTCAAAGATATCACCATTTCCCCACAGAGAGCAAGGATTCCAGTTTACAGCATGCCGAAAGAACTCAGGCTTTTCTACTTATGGCAAACTGTAAGATTCTTGTTTGATGAACTTGGAATGTATTTAGTTATTTTAAACTGAAAGTTCAACTGGCCATTAAGTTTTTACATGCATTCTGGTGAATAGATTATCTAGATTGTAATGAAAAGGAGCCTGTGTCTTGGGTTTTCCAGCCCTTTAAAAAATCCCCTTTTAGGACACACTGGCGAATTAAATGTGGATACAAACTGGTCGAACGCCTTCCCATTTTTGCAGCAGTTTGGCCACCTTGGTTGGTTGAGAAGTGACAACTTTACTAGCATTTTACAATCTCGCTTTTCCTATTGTCACATATGCCTAATGCCGCGTACACACGGCCGGACTTTACGGCATACTTGGTCCGGCGAACCTGAGTCCGTCGGACAATTTGATCGTGTGTGGACTCCAGCGGACTTTTTTTTCTCCAAAGTTTGATGGACCTAGAAATGAAACATGTTTCAAATCTGTCCAACGGACTCAAGTCCGGTCGAAAAGTCCGCTCATCTGTATGCTAGTCCGACGGACAAAAACCGACGCTAGGGCAGCTATTGACTACTGGCTATGAACTTCCTTGTTTTAGTCCGGTCGTACGTCATCATGTACGAATCCGTCGGACTTTGGTTGATCGTGTGTAGGCAAGTCCGTTCATTCGCAAAATCCGTCGTAAAGTCCGTAGAAAAGTACGCCGGACAAAGTCTGCCGCAAAGTCTGCTCGTGTGTACGCGACATAAGGCTTCCAAACAAGCAAGCAAAAGTGATCAGCAGCTCATTTGGAGCAAAATCTGAACAATATTATCATACAGTTTAGGAGTCCACAAGACTGGCACCACAGCAAAAAATGGAGTTTGCAATGCATATCCATAATAATAAAATTGCCTTCATTGTGACCTAATCAGTAATTGAGAGGTTAAGCATTTTGCTACTTACAATCTAGAACTTAAACAAGAAGTGATTATGAAAGGAGAGTCGATTTTCAGCTATTCCAAGTGCTTTTGACTGGTTTCCCAGTGGGGCCAATTTGCTAATATTAAGCATTTTTGAGCTAAATAGAATTCAATGAAGACTGAGAAGTGCAGCTTAAAAAGTTTAGAACTGAATTTGAAATTAGTGATGGTAGCAGAAGAATCCCCTAACAGAGAGAATTTGTCCTAAAGAGCTAATTAATAGGAAATTATTGCTGGAGAATGTGCTGCTATTATCTAAGCAAGGGAAGAGAACAATATTTGGTATTACAGATCTCAGTAGAATTCCCGACAACTCTGCAGTGTTTGAAAAGCACTGTGTTTGTGTTGAGCGTGCTGTATTAACGGTTTAGTAATTGCATTTCATGTTTATGTCTGCTCAACATCAACTATTCATTACTTATGTCATCATTTTCTGAAGCTAGTAATGTTATTTTACTTACTTGAAATGCAGGGTGAAAATGAGCACACGTGCTGTATGAAACAAGTGCCAGGCACCAGTTATGCTGAATATTTTTAAAACCAAGCTACATCCTGCATACCTACCAATTTTCTGACATGGTAAAATGAGACACCCTTTAGTACAAATGAAAAAGCACACAATCCTGCCATGCCCTCAGTTAGGAGGACCATAAGAATTATTATGCAAAAAATGATTGGTTAAATTCACAAATGCTCAGTTCACCTCTCATTTTCTTTTAGGCACACTTATCAAATTAACAAATTCAATAATTTAAAGCAGCATTTCTCAACCCAGGTTCTTACAGAGGTTGCTAGGGATTCCTTGAGCACTGATGGTTTGATCTCCTTACTACAATGACCATCACTGTAAAAGGGCATTTCCCCCCTGACCTCCGATGTAAGGGGTCCTTTTTTCCACTGACCCACAATGCAAGAAGATTTTACCCCCATTGGCCACCAATGCAAGAGGGTCTTTATCCCACTGACCCCAAATGTAGAAAGACTCTTTCCCCACCGAATATTAATACAGGGGTCCCTTCTCCACCAACCACCAATGTAAAAAAGGCCCTTGCCCCACTGACCACATAAGGAGGAATGAAGTTCCTCCACTTATCAAAATAACAAATGCAATAATTTAAAGTAGCCTATCTCAACCCGGGTTCCTACAGAGGTTGCTAGGGATTCCTTGAGCATTGATGGTTTGATCTCCTTCCTATAATGATCATCGATGTAAAAGAGCATTTCCCTCCTGACCTCCAATGTAAGGGGCCTTTTTTCCACTGACTCCCAATGCAAGAAGGTTTTACCCCATTGGCCACCAATGTAAAAGTGTCTTTATCCCACTGACCACAAATGTAAAAAGACCCTTGCCCCACTGAATATTATTGCAGGGGTGACTTCTCCAACAATCACCAATGTAAAAAAGGCCCTTGACCCACTGACCACAACTAAGGAGGAATGAAAGACAGAGGACTTTGTTTCCAAAGATGGACACTCCCTCCAAATCATGGACACTTGGGAACTTTGTATCCTAGTCATGTTTACTGTCCATATCAACTTACAACCTTTGCAATTCGATATAATACCTGAAAAAACATAAACTATATTGTCAAAAGTATTGTGACGTCGGCCTTTACACACACATGAACTTTAATGCCATCCCAGTCATTGTCCGTTGGGTTCAACTCTTCTGGGAAGGATGTCTGCAAGGTTTAGGAGTGTGTCTATGGGAACGTTTGACCATTCTTCCAGAAGCGCATTTGTGAAGTCAGGCACTGATGTTGGACGAGAAGGCCTGGCTTTTAGTCTCCACTCGAATTCTTCCCAAAGGCGATCTGTCAGGTTGAGGTCAGGATTGTAGCACCCTAAACTCGCTCATCCATGTCTTTATGGACCTTGCTTTGTGCATTAGGTGGAGGGGCGATTATGATATGGGGTTTTTTACAGGGGTTGGGCTTGACCCCCAGTTCCAGTGAAGGGAACTCTTATAGCATCAGCACACCAAGACATTTTGGACAATTTCATGCTCCCAACTTTGTGGGAACAGTTTGGGAACAGTTTGGGGATGGCCCCTTACTATTCCAACATGACTGCGGACCAGAGCACAAAGCAAGGTCCATAAAGACATGGTTTTGGGGTGGAGGAACTTGAATGGCCTGAACAGAGTGCTGACCTCAACCCGATAAAACACCTTTGGGATGAATTAGAGTGGCGACTGTGAGCCAGGCTTTCTCGTCCAACATCAGTGCCTGACCTCACAAATGCACTTCTGGAAGAATGGTCAAGCATTCCCATAGACACACTCCTAAAACTTTTGACAATATAGTGTACATTACATAGGTACATAGTTGGTAAGGTTGAATAAAGACACCTGTTCATCCAGGTAAACCTGTGTGGTGTGTGTTTCTGTATTTATGTCAATACGATTTCCCATATTCCTGTATATTGCATTGTCCCATGGACACCACTGATTGTAATAGGGAGTTCCACATCCTTACCACTCTGACTGTAAAGAACCCCCTACACAGTTTAAAGCGGTAGTAAAGGTTTTAAAAAAAAAAAAAAACCCTGCAAAGTAAAGGCATAATGGGCTAGTATGCATCACATACTAGTCCATTATGAAGGACTTACCTTGAAATAAAGCCCTCCAGCAGTGACAGCAGTGACAGCTTCACCCTGTCATCCTTCCAGATTGGCAGGCTGCGACCGCTTGAATGGCAGAGCTGCAATGATGTCACTCCCATGGCACAGGGCTCTGAAGGAACAGCATGGGTATGCTGTTCCTTCAGAGCACATGCGACGTCACTGGCTGCTGCTCCCTAGAATATCTCCTTAAATAGCGCACGTTTAGGAGATATTCATTTATCTACCACTTTAAGGTTGACCCACTTCTCCCCCAATTTCATTGAGTGGTCCTGTGTCTTCTTAAGCTCCCTGAAACTGAATAGTTTTTTTCCCTATGCTAGATTCGCCATTGAGGTATTTGTATATTTTCTCCTCTCAAGGGTCTCTTCTCTAGGGAGAATAAGTCTGATTTTTGTGGTCCTTCCTTATACCTGAGGTCCTGAAGGCCCCTTATTAGCTTTGTTGCTCTTCTCTGGACTCTCTCCAGTTCCATCACATCCTTCCTGAGGACTGGTGACCAGAACTGGCCAGCATACTCAAGATGAGGCTGAAGTCTTGTAAAGTGGTAGAATTATATTTTTTTTCTCTTGAGTAAATACCCTTTTCAATGCATGTTAATATACTGCTAGCTTGCTTGCTGCAGCTTGGCATTCTATTCTATTGCTGAGTCTGTGATCTACTTGGACCCCAGATCTTTTTCTATCCTGGATTCCCCCAAACGTCCTTCCCCTAGCGAGTGACTTCCATTCCTGTTCTTAGCTCACAGGTGTAATACTTTATATTTTTCAACATTAAACTTTATTTGCCATGTAGTTGCCCACCCCTCTATTTTATTAAGGTCTTCTTGTGAGGTTTCTATATCCTCCTGTGAAGTACATTATGACAAATTTGCAATGGTAATTGGGTTGGCCTGGGTTGGATTGGGGTGGAAAAAACATATGTATATTTAAGCATATAGTAGATTTTAATGATTGAGATTACATATACATTAACACCTTCCTACCAGTTGTATGCATTTATGTGGCAGAATGGTGGGTGGGCTTTAACTACCACATACTGTATATGCATACAGTTGGCACCACTATTCTGTGCTGAGAGTGCGCTAACTCTGTGCTCCGTTCCCTGCAAATTGACTGAGCTGTTGCTACAGCTCCCATTGACAGTTTATGATCAGGAGCTGGTGGGACAGACGTCCAATCATGCAACCACAGTCACAGTTATTTAAATTTATTACATGACGGGAAAGCCCACCTCTGACTCTGGGCATTAAAAACCCATTAATGGGCCAGCACATCAAGGGGCTTAAGCTTTGCCCTTCTTTAAAGGGGTGTTTAGGACAGATGTAATGGCCTTATATACTTCTGCACTTGTTACTTGTAATATGAAGCATTGTATTTGATAGACACCAACAAATGTTAAAAAAAGGAAAATCAAAAGTATACATAGCACCTAGTGCATAGTTGGTGAGGTTGAAAAAAAAAGGCACCAGTCCATCCAGTTCAACCTATTATGTGTGTGTGTGTGTATGTGTTTTTGTCAATAGTATATTGTATATCCCTGTATGTTGTGGTCGTTGAGGTGCCCATCTATTAGTTTTTTAAACTATTGTTGCTCCCTGCTGATACCACTGCTTGTGGAGGAAAATTCCACATCCTTACCGCTCTGACAGTAAAGAATCCTCTACGCAGTTTAAGGTTAGACCGCTCCTCTTCCAACTTTAGTGAATGGCCGTGTGTCTTTTTAAATCCCCTTTCACTAAATAGCTTTTTCCCTATGCTAGGGTCCCCAGTACGGTATTTGTTTATTGCTATCATATCCCCTCGCAAACGTCTCCTCTCCAGAGAGAATAGGTTTAATGCTTGTAGTCTTTCCCTATAGCTGAGGTTCTCCATTCCCTTAATTCGCTTTGCTGCCAAACTCTGGACTCTCTCCAGTTCCAGCACATCCTTCCTGAGGACTGGTGCCCAGAACTGGACGGCATACTCAAGATGCGGCTGGACCAGAGTCTTGTAGAGTGGGAGAATTATCATTTTTTTTCTCTGGCGTGAATCCTCTTTTTAATGCATGCCAATATTCTGTTGGCTTTGCTTGCAGCAGCCTTGCATTGCATGCCATTGCTGAGCCTGTCATCTAGGACACCCAGGTCCTTTTCCAACCGAGAGTCCCCCAGAGGTTCTCCCCCTAGCCAGTAACTTGCATCCGTATTTTTGGCACCTAAATGGCACCTAAACCTTACATTTTTCAACGTTAAACCTCATTTGTCATGTAGTTACCCACCTAATTATTTTGTTTAGGTCTTCTTGCAAGGTTTCCCCATCCTGCGTAGAAGTTATTGCCCTGCTTAACATGGTAGCGTCACAAATACTGAGATTGAGCTGTTTCTCCCATCCTTTGGATCTTTTATGAATAAATTAAACAGGATTGGTCCCAGGACAGATCCTTGGGGGACCCCACTTTCCACTCCAGACCATTCCGAGTACTCCCCATTTATCACCACCCTTTGGAATCACCCCTGCAGTCAGTTTTCAATCCAGGTACTTAAACTATGGTCCATCCCGACAGACCTCAGTTTGTACAGTAAACGCTTGTAGGGAACTGTATCAAATACCTTTGCAAAATCCAGATAAACCACATCCAAGGGCCTTCCTCTATCTAGATGGCAGCTCACGTCTTCATAGAAGGTTAACAGATTGGTCTGGCAAGAACGATTCTTGAATCCATGCTGATTACTACTAATGATTAGGGATGAGCCCAATGTTTGAGTCGAACGTAAGGGGAACCCCCCATTTTAAAAAATGGCGTGGGGGATCCCCCTCAAAATCTGGTATGGATTTTAAGGGGAACCCCGCGCCAAATTTTTTTTAAAAAATGGCGTGGGGTCCCCCCAAAAATCCATACCAGACCCTTATCTGAGCACGCAACCTGGCAGGCCACAGGAAAAGAGAGGGGGACGAGAGAGTGCCCCCCCTCCTGAACCGCACCAGGCCACATGCCCTCAACATTGGGAGGGTGCTTTGGGGAACCCACCTCAAAGCACCTTGTCCTCATGTTGATGGGGAGAATGGCCTCATCCCCACAACCCTTGCCCGGTGGTTGTGGGTTTCTGCAGGCGGGGGGCTTATGGAATCTGGAAGCCCCCTTTAACAAAGGGGACCCCCAGATCCTGGCTCTCCATGCGTGAAATGGTAACGGGGTACAAATGTACCCCTACCATTTCACAAAAAATGTGTGAAAGTGGTAAAAAAAAGACAATACACGCCTTGGGACAAGTCCTTTATTAAAAATATTAAAAAATAAAACTCCCACGGAGTCTTCTTCTTCTTCTTCTCTCGCTCTGATGGACCAAAAAAGAAGAAAAAAAAAAAAGCCGCATGCTGCCTACGATCTGCCTCCATGGGAGGTACCCGCCGTAATGACCGGTCTCTCAGGTGACAGCTCTTTTATAACTGAGGGCGGGGCCACATGATGACATTGCTGGGTGACCCCGTCCCCCTCTGATGCACGGTGGCTTTCCCGATGGCTTTCCTGTAACGTCAGAGGGGGCAGGTCACTCAGTTACGTAACCGGGTGGCCCCGCCCTCCTCTGACGCTATGGGAAATTCATAGGGATATCCCCGTGCGTCCGAGGGGGCGTGGTCACCCGGCGACGTCATCGTGTGGTCCCGCCCTCAGTTATACAAGAGCTGTCACCTGAGAGGCCGGTCATTATGGCGGGTGCCTCCGATGGAGGCAGATCGTAGGCGGCGTGCAGCTTTTTCATTTTTTTTTGGTCCGTCGGAGCGAGAGAAGAAGAAGACTTTGTGGGACAGTTTTATTTTTTAATTTTTTTAATAAAGGACTTGTCCCAAGGCGTGTATTGTCTTTTTTTTACCATTTTCACACATTTTTTGTGAAATGGTAGGGGTACATTTGTCCCCTGTTACCATTTCACACAGGGGGGGGGCCGGGATCTGGGGGTCCCCTTGTTAAAGGGGGCTTCCAGATTCCAATAAGCCCCCCGCCTGTAGACCCCCACAACCACCGGGCAAGGGTTTTGGGGATGAGGCCCTTCCCACCATCAACATGGGGACAAAGCAGAAAGCACCCACCCAATGTTGAGGGAATGTGGCCTGGTACGGTTCAGGAGGGAGGGCACTCTCTCAACCCCCCTCTTTTCCTGCGGCCTGCCAGGTTGCATGCTCGGATAAGGGTCTGGATTTTGGGGGGGACACCACAACATTTTTTTTTTAAATGTTGGCACAGGGTCCCCTTAATATCCATACCAGACCTGAAGGACCTGGTATGGAATTTGGGGGGATCCCTCGCATTTTTTTTAAATTTTGGTTCGGGGTTCCCCTGTGGGGGAATCCCATGCTGTTTTTATCAATTAACTTTTATGTGTATTGCAGGGACCGACAATTCATTAATAGCCGCGAGTACTTTTAAATGACTTTTTTTCCTTTAGAAATTTAATTTTGCTCTCGGACTGTTCTAAACACGGGAAACATGCGCCATTTTACAGGCATACTATAGACACCTCCCAGGTACAAAATTTTAAGGAATATTATACTTTTATTTTTTCACTTTAAGCATTATTAAAATCACTGCTCCCGAAAAACGGCCGTTTTTAAAACTTTTTTTTGCATTGATACATGTCCCTTGGGGCAGGACCCAGGTCCCCAAACACTTTTTAAGACAATAACTTGCATATAAGCCTTTAAAATTAGCACTTTTGATTTTTCATGTTCCTGTCCCATAGACTTTAACGGTGTTCGCGTGTTCGAACAAATTTTTTACCTGTTCGCATGTTCTGCTGCGAACCGAACTGGTGGGTGTTTGGCTCATCCCTACTAATGATACAGTTTTCATTACTAAAATCTTGTATATACTCCCTTATCATCCCCTCCAACAACTTGCAGACTATTGATGTTAGGCTAACTGGCCTGTAGTTCCCAGGGCCCAGGGTCTTGGCCCTTTTTTAAATCTTGGTGCCACATTGGCTTTTCTGCAATCAGCTGGTACCATTCCAGTCAGTAAACTGTCCATAAAAAAAAAAAAAAAACAAGGGTCTGGCTGAGCTGCTTAAGGACCCCCCAAGTATGTACCAAACGTATATCAAAGCATATAAATTTAATAAAACAAAAGTTTTTAAAAAATCTTATGTGTCCAAATATTTTTACATATCCATTTACTTTCATGTTAATCACTAGCGATGAATCCAAAGTGGACCAGTAACTGTGACAGAAGTAAATAAGTGGCCAGGGGTTTGGGTTTTTTTTTGTGACAGACTGGCTCAGAGACAGATGCTAAGATGTCCTGTAATGAACTGAGTATTTACAAGGGATTTTCATTCACTTCTCAGAATTGCCATGATTCTCTTCTAGATTATCAGAAATGGATGGCATCATAGACAAATTGTTGCATGCACAGATGTGGGTTTAAGGTAAAACTAGAAAAGATTTGCATATTTAGTTCTGCCTTGCGGCCTTCATTTAAAAGTGGAATTAATGATCTGGTAAATTATTGCCGTTCTGAGTCTATGGTGCGGATTCCGGAGGTATATACAGTATTTGCACTCTGCTCTCCGAATCTAAGCCAAAGTTCAGCTGAAGGTCAACTTATAACTAGCATAGAAAGTCATGTGCCTCTTAAGTTGGGTAGTAGTATGTCACTTTGAACAGCCCTTATCTGATACTATTATGACCTACCCAGTGCTGACAGCACAGAACAGGCTACAAAAGCCATGTGATGATTATTTAAGGCATCGCTGAGTACGACATGCAGCTGATATTAATCCAGTCTTTCAGGAATATCAGTTGTTCTATCAAAGTTTAACAGTTGAAGGGGAGGGCACATGTGGGGTGGAGAGGGAAAGAGTGGAGGCATGACATTTAAAGGCCAAATTGCATTTTGTTTTCCACTGATACACTTTCACGTTAAACTTATGAAAACCCTGTGTGCCCACTTTAGAAGCATTGCACAATGTGAACTTTTAGACAAGGTAAAATGCATACTACATTCAATGAAGGTATAAAGCCCTACCAAAACATTTTAATTTGTTTGGGAAAGATACTTTTATTGAAGTCTTTATTTTCTTTTTATTACTGAGGCAAGTACAAATACAAAGCCAAGCAACCCAAGGAACCAAGTCTAATTTGTTCCTAATTGCTTTAGGTTACCTTTACATTTTTATCTTATTGAATATTCCTATTATTCCAAAGCAATATATGGTAAACCCTTTAAAGTGTGACTCCAGTTTTGCTGAGAAGAAAAACTTTTCCCTCTGGGTGATGTACATTGCAAGGATTTTAACAAACTTTGTTGCAGCGCCCCACCTTTTGTTCTTCTGAAGAAATAGCTGTTTGTCTGTGCCCATGTACAAAATGAATGTTAAGGAGTGATATCATAATTATTAACTAGCTGCTGCACTTACAGGGTTCTGATGAGGAAAGTGGCAGGGTCTGAATCCCTTTAGACATGATTTACCTTTGGGCATATTTCAACCAATCACACAAGCAGGAAAGGACTTTGGGGGGGGGGGGCTTTATGCACCACCAATGTAATGAATGCCTCCATGTTGTCGTATTGCATTGCATTTTACAGACAATTACAGCACCGCAGATTGAAAAAGAAAGGTCGTTTTTAAAAAATATGCAATTACAATATGACATGTCTCACTATTGTATATGTTATACTATTTTTTATTTGCTACATTTTTCCCACAAATATGGAATTACCCTTTAAGCGAATCCCTATTATTCAAGTATTTGGTTAGCAGTCCATTCATCAGTGTAATCATCATCCTAGAGGGGAAAAGGATTGCAGATCAGAAGGAAACATTTTATTTGTTTAGGGTTTTTTTTATTTTTGTTTGCTGATTAAGGTCCCTTGGGTCCCGTAAAGTAGTATAGAACCTTCCTATTTCTTCCTACGAAAGTACAGGTCTATCCCGGACATGTCAGCATGATTTGTTTTAAAACTTGTTGCCAGTCACTTACTTTTTGAAACGTCAAAAAGCCCTTTCTCCTCATATCCTAGCGCTCCTTCCCCAAACCTTTGGAGGGGAGAGTGCACACTGTAAAGATCACCATCACACGGATGCCCACAGCACTGTAATGGGATGCCAAGAATCATCACTCTTGCGCATGCGTGATATCTGGTCTCTCCGCCCACTAATGTGCCAGTCAATCCCTGAATCCAATCTTCCCATACATGGAACATCAGCACACGTGGTTGCTTTGCCAGGCCAGAGCACGTCAATAAGGGAGACTCCAAGGGGCCATGCAAGTGAATGAAACCTCCCTAAAAATGGAAGTAGAGGTTACTGACTTTTTCGCAATAACTGGCAGAGAGATGAAAGAAGTAAAAAAAAAGAAGGCAATCACCAAAAAGAGTAAGTATATATGTTTGATGCTGTAGCTATCGATTTAAATGGAGGGTTTAACTGCTTCAGATCCGCGCTATAGCCAAATGACGGTCTCCCCTTTGGAGGCTCGCCATGCCCCTTCCGGCCCCTTACCATGTGATCAGCTGTCAGCCAATGACAGCTGATCACATGATGTAAACAGAAGATCGGTAATCGTTTTTTATTTCTTCTCACGCTGACAAAGTGAGGAGAAAAAAAGCCGATCACCAGCTTCTGTTTGAAGGGTAATCAGTACCAAAGAGGAAGAGCCTCATATGTGCCTACCTGTACCGCCTGCCAGTGCCACCTGCCAGTGCCACGAATCAGTGCCCACAGTGCCATGAATCAGTGCCCACAGTACGTAAGTGCCAGCAATCAGTGCCACCTATCAGTGCCCACCAGTGGTGCCAATCAGTGCCTCATCAGTGCCACCTAGCAGTGCTGCCTATCAGTGTCACCTACCAGTGCTGATCAGTGCCCATCACTGCCACCCATCAGTGCCAGTTATCAGTGCCACCTATTAGTGCCCTTCAGTGTCACCTATCAATGCCCTTCAGTGCCGCCCATCAGTGCCATCCATCAGTGCCACCCATCAGTGCCACCTTTCAGTGCTCACCAATGTCACATATCAGTGCCCACCAGTGCCACCTCATCAGTGCCCACCAGTGCCATCTATTAGTGCCCATCTGTGCTGCCTTATCAGTGCCCATCAGTGTCACCTTATCAGTGCTCATCAGTGTCGCCTTATCAGTGCCCATCAAGGCAGCCTATCAGTGCCCATCAGTGCAGCCTATCAGTGCCCATCAGTGTAGCCTCATCAGCTTACATCAATGAAGGAGAAAAATTACCTGTTTGCAAAATCTATTAACAAAATATAAAACAGTTTTGTATTGTTTAAAAAAAAATTTGGTCTGTTTAAATTTTTTTAACAAAAAATAAAAAACCCAGAGGTGAACAAATACTACCAAAAGAAAGCTCTATTTGTGGGAAAAAATTATAAAAATGTCATTTGGGTACAGTGTTGTATGACCGCGCAATTGTCATTCAAAAAAGTGACAGCGCTAAAAGCCGAAAATTGATCTGGGCAGGAGGGGGGTTTAGGTGCCCAGTAAACAAGTGGTTAATAAACAGTGGCGGCTGGTGCTCCATTTTTTTGGGGGGTAGGCAAACAAAACCCCCACCCCCCCTCACCAGCTCCCCCGCTCACTTACTTACCAGCCCCATTCACAAGCCTGTCAGCCCCGCACTTATCCCATCGAGGTCCTTGGTGGCTTCCCCGGCTTATTCTCCCAGCCAATCCGGTCGCTTCTCCTCCCAGCCAATCCGGTCTCAGGACCCGTTTCCTGTCCTGATTGACCAGAAGGAGAATCTGGAAGACAATATGGAATGTTGATTCGCTATGGTCACAAGTGGGTGGGCTCAGGGTGCAGTGCTCTGAGCCCCGAGACTGCCCTCTTTGAAACCAATTAGAGCCTCTGGCTCTAATCATGTGCTTCGCTAAAAAAAAAAAAAAAAAACCTGTAGAACTCTATGCGTCCAGTGCCCTGCATGGAGATTAGGGTCCAAGCGCATAAAGGTTATAGGGGCAACGCCCAATATGGGCGGGTCTGCCGCTGTTAATAACACTTTAAATAATTCACTTGCATGTTTCTGGAGACCAGGTTCCCATTTCCAGGAGCATGGGCTCCTTTTCCTTCTCACAAACCAATTGGAATACCTACTCCTTATGCAACTCTAACTCTTGTCCTGCAGCTCCTTATGCATTAGCATAAGGAGCTGCAGGACAAGAGTTATTGCCCTGCTGTCTTTTAATGGTATTCCCATTTAAAATAACAAACATGTTATACTTACCTGCTCTGTGAAGTGGTTTTGCACAGAGCAGGCCAGATCCTCATCTTCTCGGGTCTCTCTTCGGTGCTCCTGGCCCCTGCCTCCTGTTGAGTACCCCCACAGCAAGCAGCTTGCTATGGGGCACCCAAGCAGAGCCAAAGCTCCCTGTGTCCTTTCAGACACAGAGCCGCGGCACGGCCCATCCCCCTTTCTCTCTTCATTGGCTCACTGACTTTGATTGACAGCAGCGGAAGCCAATGGAGGAGTGAGAGTCCCAGACAGCCAGGTTTCTAGTGCAATATCACTGGATCGAGATGGGGTTCAAGTAAATATTAGGGGGGCTGAGGGAGGAGCTGCTGCACACAGAAGGTTTTTGCTATGCATTAGGATAAAATACCTTCTGCCTTTAGAACCACTTTAAGGATGTAGTATTCTTCCACTGTATGAGAACCTAAATTCTAGCTTTGAATCAGGAAGGATTTTGGCTGGCTGATACTTCCCTTGGCCAGGGGATCACATGACGAAATACTCAGGTGTTTGGTCATGTGACAAGCACTTGAGCGAGCCAAGAGCAGAATTTTCTCTAGGAAAGGTAAACATTTTAGCCCTCCTATTACACTTTATCAATTCCAAAAAGAATGTTAACATAACATTGTGTTAACATTTGCCAGAATAGAGATAAGCTAGTCAAGTTTGACTGACTTATCTCTGTTCCTTTGAGGTTCTGATGCTCAACGATGATCGGCTTGTGATTTTCATTCCATACACTTATCAGATTGTCACATGATTAAGTCAGAATCCCTCATTCAGAAATAATAAACTTCTACAGATGGAAAGAATATCTGGTTAAATGCCATTTGACATGGCAGACCTGTATGTTAATGCAGAATTGGGCTTTTAAAGGGACTGTTGAGTGGTTTTGCATAGATCTTATTTATTTATTAATTTCACGAATGAAAAACAACATTTTCAAAATAATTTTATGAATATAAAATAATTTTATGAAACATCAGTGTAAAAACGTAAAAATAAAATAGAATTGACACCCCATTGTCTTCATTTGAGGCATCATCACACAGTTCAGACTTTACTGAACCAAAACACTGGCCTGTGGACAATGCCATTTTAGTCTACTAGACCTTACCAACACATGGTTCATGGTTCTACTGGTCAGCAAGTGAAATGGTAAAAGCATTTCTTTTTTAAAAGGTCTATTTGCACACCATATCCAAGGAGTATTTCCTAAAGTCTCTCCGCTGCAGGGAAGTCCCCCAGTAAATGTTTTGCAGTAGAGCACATATCTGCAGCAACCCCCAAAATATTCCATATTTCATTCCAAAATGGACCAATCTCAGGTTGTTTTGACAGGCAAAGCTTTAGCAAGCTTGCCCTTACTTCCCCCAGCACATTCAATGGGCTACTGAGGCTGTCTATAAAATGATAGTGCAATATAAAAGTATGGGGGCAAAGCTTGGTGGCAAGCTCTGAGCTACCCAGAAGGGCCAAAATTGGGGCTGAACTGTCAGTCATGACAGCTCCTCTTCCAACCATTGGCAGAGTCTGATTAACTTGTACATTTTTGTTGGAATGTGCCATCTCTCAGTAAATGATCTATTGCTTCATTTCAACATTAAATTTTCATACCTGAATGATACAGTCAGCCAGTATTAATCTAGAGGCATCTTGCATAATAATGCCGGGCATGGAAATGTCTATACATCGTCACAAATTTTTGTTCTTATTATTGGCTCACACAGTATGGTTAAAACTGGTTCAGCTGCAAGAATATGCAGATAGATGTCTTGTTAGACGAAACTCGTCAGGGCTCTGCTGCTGCTGCTGCATCACTACATTTTATCAAAGCGCTTTTTTATCTCCTCAAAAGCGAATGTTCATTTTTATATTTTCAATAAATGTTCCCTGCTTAAAATGGAATTACACTATGTGGCTTATCTTCTCTCCTTTTTATAACGCACTATTTGGAGAAAATCCTTTTGATCCAGTCCTTGGTCACTAATCTCCTAGTTATTATCTACTGGAAACCATATTGGGACGGATCCTTACAGTTTATATGTTCGCTTTGGAAGTTTTGTATGATGATATACGTTTTCCCTAGGTGTATAACACCACAAGCTCTGTTAACTCATTAGGCATACGCCTATTTGGGTTCACCTTGTCTGGTAAGCCATTTTTCCTACTGGTGACGGACTATCTACAGACAAACTTGTCTACATGAATCCTCTTAGAAGTCACTTTATTCATTGAGAGCACAGGTTTATGGACTTTATATGCACTTAAAAATGCACATGCACTTTATATTGTGTATCATTGCAATTTAATTCGTTTATTTTGCACTAATTTTCTGTGTATGCTTAATATTGAATTCACCAAAGATAACTTATATTTTTCATGGTTTTTTGAATACAAGTGATTTTTTTGTATCCAATATATGTCTGTATAATTGGAGTTACTCTTCACTATTATCAAATTCCACACTGCACTTTACCATATATATAGTTGCAAGAATATACCTTACCACAGCACACAGCTCTTTGCTAACAGATGTGATGACAGCACAATCCTAGTGCAATCTTAAAAAGTGATAGTTCTCTTCTGTATATAGCAAACAAAGACAATTAGTGGCACATCAATTATCCTGTGTATGAGTGTGTATGACTGAAGGCTTCAATAACACTCGTTGTTTGTGTTTCTAAAATTCCTAGGTAAAAGGACACCCACTCCCTGAAAGTACTTCTTATGTTATGACACCACCAAAATATTTTACACGGTGAAAGGAGACTTTTTTTTGACAAGGCAAAAACGTAAAAACACTGCAAGAATATGTCTATAAAGTATAGCACTGTGCTTTATAAATGTGCAGTGTTTTCGAAAAGCTGCCCCATAGTGATTACATCTTTCAGTGCCTCCATTCTAAAACTTGAATGTGCAAAATCTGGCCCAGCTCTTCACAGAAACCAATCAGCTTCCAGATTTTATTGATAAAGTTGATAAAGTCACATGGCAAAACATGTCAGGGCGGATCCAATGACATCATCCACGATCCCAGAAGTGTATGCCGATGCTTTATGCTCCTTGGAGCCTCATCCAAGTGAAGTAATCAGTGGAGGAATATCAGGATATGACTTGGTCCCAAATCAAAAAGGGTGATGCACATTAGACTTAAATTTATTTGGTCCATTCTTTGAGGTGAGCTGCCACCCCTAGTGGTATAGGATTCACGTGGTGTTATAAACAGCATCCAGTCATTGTATGTGTTTTAAAGGAGAAGTGCACTCTATCAAGTACACACTTAATATATTTATAATAATAAAGTGTGACCTGGTGTACCCCGTGGTACACCTCCATCCCTATTGAACATATAAATACACAAATTCTTGCCCTTGAGACTTTGAATGAGGTGTGACACTAGGATTGATGAAAATAAAAAAACACAGATTTATTGGTTCACACAAAATCTACAGTAGCCACAAACAGATGTCAGGTATATGAACAGATTTGTAATGTTGTACACATAGTATTGCAGTAAAATACAATTTTCCATAACAAAGGCCCAAAATAAGTACAAGAATGCATCCTAGTGTCCCGATGCGTTTCGTGAACACCAGTTTCCTTCCTCAGGGGTTGATGCAAACTTGATATAAAGCTGTTAGCAGGAGTACATATGTTCATATTCACTGGACTACCGCTGAAAATGTCTGTCCCGGGAGCCGTGGGTGTAAGATCCAAAAGACCCGGTAGGTTAAACAGGGAGAATGCACACGGGCCCAAACCAACATAATGGCTTCATAACAGAGTGTTGTTGCTTCGATGATCATCATGGAGCCACTGAGGGTAATCCATGATGATCAGGGAAGCAACAACACCCTGTGCTAAAGCACATGTTCCACCAAGTCATCATCATGGAAGCCATTATGTTGGTTTGGGCCCGCATTCTCCCAGTTTGACCTACCGGTCTTTTTGGATCTTACACCCACAGCTCCCGGGACAGACATTTTCAGCGGTAGTCCAGTGAATATGAGCATATGTATTCCCTCTAACAGCTTGATATGAAGTTTGCATCAACCCCTGACAAAGTTAACTGGTGTTCATGCAACACTTTGGGTCACTAGGATGCATTCTTGTACTTATTTTGGGCCTTTGTTATGGAAAATTGTATTTTACTGCAATACTATGTGTACAACATTACAAATCTGTTCATATACCTGACATCTGTTTGTGGCTACTGTAGATCTTGTGTGAACCAATAAATTTGTGTTTTTTTTATTTTCATCATTACCAGTGTCACACCTCATTCAAAGTCCCAAGGGCAAAAATTTCTGTATTTGTACACTTAATATATTTGAACTGTTGCACAGATTTAAAGGATATATGTATGGATATGTATTATATTTACTTTGAGTTTTGCTAACCACCAGAAGGGTGTCACTTATATTGTCATACAATTTTTGCAATACCAACGTATGCATATGTATGTATGTATGTATGTATGTATTTAGGAGGTTCCCTGAAACTACAGTGGTATGTATCTAGGATATAAAGAACAATTATCCCTATAGGAGGCTTTACAGCCACCAAAAACATTACAGACTATAGCCTTAGTTCACTAAAATAAAATATTTTAACTCAACTTTTATCTCATGATAGTTTTTTCTTAAAAATGTTCAATTCACAAATATACATATCACTAAGAAGTGAAATTACTTTTTTTGTCAAATGAAATGGTCTTTTAATTGTATAAAGTCTTATGTTCTCATAAATAATTTTATTCAGGAAAAATGATTTTACCATCACCTTTTCTGTTTTCCTTAACAGACACCTACCGATAGTCATAGTTATCACCATCCTAAAGTTGGTATTATTATGTTATAGTGAGTGATAACCCGTGGGGTAATCTTGAATGAACTTTACATGGATTTTATTAATAAGGCCATTATAATTATGTTATAAATGCACTTGTAGTGTCAAAACACCAATACTTACAGAGCAGACCATGTGTGCTATGTACCATTGCAAATTGTGTCTTTAGAGATATGAGCTACATAGAAAGAAAATAATGGCTAAGCAAGAAAAACAGCTTTATGAGAATTATCCTGTATTTAAACACACAAAAGTGAGTTATCTGATTAACTTGTCTCAACCTATGCAGTAAGGACAATAGGCCCTTCCCACTGACTGTTTTGGATATGTAGAACAGTGAGTGGTGCATCTAGATTTGATGGGCAGCTTGTCATATTAGCACCTTCTGTAACTTACTTCCTTGCTCTAAAGTATGTTGCACATACTTTTCTTTATGGCTTGGATAGACAGTTACAAAAGACAACTAGGCACTCAATCAGCTTTTGTCACCACATGAGACCTTCTAAAATTCATTCTCTTGAAGGCCATCAAGAATAACAAATGCTATGCATGAATATCAAATAACTGAGTCATATGATTTCATATACCAGCTGGGAATAGACTGCACAATTCATTGGCCAAATGGAGCCTTACTGCATAACTCACCCCTGAACTAGTCCATGCAGTCCACTGGTTTGTAGAGTTCAGCGCTATATATGCCTGAGATAAATAATACTGCTAGCTTCATGAAGAATGTACAGATTGCAAGTAGTGAGTCACTGAATACAGGCCTCTTGATATTCTATGCAGCAATCTGGAAGTTACTCAACCCTGCTTTTTTAATTTATAGAGAATGTGTCTGTATGTATGCAGTTTATAATATGTTTTACCATTGTTGTATGTAATAAAGCCTTAACTATCTAATTGTTCTTAAAAGGATCCTGACTTTTGTAAAAAACCTTTTATCATAATTAAACACCAGACCAAAATATAAACTACAGTCAGAGGATTAACAAACTGTATAAAATTAAACTTCTATCTGCATCTCAATTAAAGTGGAACTATAAAATATCACAGGTATTATCCAGCCTGTCACTGACATTAATGGAGCCATTTTTATTTTTCTGATTCCCCTGTAAAATAGTTTTATTACCAATGTGATCCTTTCTTTTCCCATTCCTTCTAACAGGTAGGGTAGAGACATGTATTTTTAAGAAGACTTTACATAAGAGACAGAAAAAAACTCAAATCTCAACTCCAGGTAACATAATTTAAGCAGTATTATTAAAGTAGAATTCCAGGTTTCAATACACTTGAAATAGTTTGTTAAAAAGTTAAATAGTTTGGGGACAGCAATGCAGTTGAGTTGAGTGCTTCTCTGCCATTCAGGAACAGTCTTGTATTTTTATTAATTTCATTGGCCAAGGTAAAGAGGTGGATGATATCACAATTTCTACCTTGGCCAATCAGAGGAAAACTTTTATTTATTGATAAAAATACAAGGCTTCTCCTGAATGGTGGAGCACTCAGCATTACATTTTTTAATTCCAGCAGCAGGCAAGAAGATGCACAGACTACTGTCAAGACACAGCGCCACTTAAGCCTCGTACACGCCAATATTTTTTTTTGTTCAGCCCAGCAGGTAGAACGAAAAATAACTGACAGCTCAGGTCAGAGCCACTGTACTTAGGCCCCTTTCACACATACGGACTGTTCGTCCATTTTTCATCCATCCGTTGACGGATGAAAAACAGACATCAATGCATCCCTTTGGAAAAATGGATGAAAATAGATGATCATCCATTTACATCTGTTTTCATCAGCTTCCGCAAACATTTGGTTTTAAGTGAGGGGATAAAAGCCCCATCTGTTAAAAAAACTGAACAGATAAACGCATGCAAATGGACAAGTGGTCCGTTGCTGCATTCATTTTTGCATTGGTTGTTAGGAGCAACCAGTCACTGTGGGGGGGAGGGGGGTGGGGTTTTGGTGGAAAAAGGCAGGAGAGGAGCATACGCAGCTCTTGGCTTGTAGTTTTCAATTTTTTTTTTTAACGTTTTTTTTATTTATGAAAATAAAGCATTGACATAAAATCATAACAGACATTACAATTCATACAATTAATTATGTTTAACAGTACAGGTTCCTATTATGAAGTTGTAAAGTATCATCTGTATATCTCCTTAGCTTTAAGAAGATCGGCCTTATAAGAGTCTCTAATCATTGACTGAACGTAGCCAACTAAATGACGATATACTGTCTTGCAGAAGAATGTGAACTATAGTGACATATCCTAGCTCAAGTCTTTGAGGGTCAATTGTATTCTTTTAGGTAGATCAAGACAAGGCCTGCTCTAAACCTACGCACCCCTAATGGGACCACACTGTGCGGGGGAGAAGACCGGAGATTTTCCTCTGAATGAGATCACAGTGTTGATCTACTAATTAATATGTATTATCCCTCTAAGTCAAGGATGTGAATTAAGACATTCTAAGTCTTTATAAGTGTAGTACACCATATGAAAAGATTGGTAGTTTGTATGTGAACGAGCATATGTGGAATGCAGTGATTTTGCCCTTGGTGACATGTTAGGTATATTTCGGATCTCATACTAGTGAGTCTCAGATGTGTACGTAGAAGTCAGTCCTGTAAGGAGGAGGGGGTAGCCAGAGCAAGTTGAGGTATCTAAAGAAGTGTATAGATATTCATGGATATTCATGGATATTCATGGCGGATACGGTGAATAGTCGAATGTTAAATAAGAGATTAAGTTAGGGATCGTGGAGAAGTTCTTGAAACTTAGGGGAAGCACGGAAATGTAACCAACAAACCTAAGTATTTCGGTATTTTGTTGGGTTATCTTTGCCTTGATGGATTAGGTCTTCCATGTCTGATATTTTCTCTATGCGTTTGAACCAGTCGACTAGTGTAGGCGAGTTGGTGCTCCTCCAGTATAGAGGTATGCATTGTTTAGCTGTGTTTATGAGATGGAGTATAAGGGATTTTATATATGTGGATTGTGGAATCGATGGGTGATGTAGTAGGTATTGAGTCGGTGTAAAGGCCACAGTATAAGTTGTGATATGTTGTATTGCAGCATGAATCTTTTCCCAGAATAATTTTATGTGTGGGCAGTCCCACCAAATATGAAGAAGGGAGCCCACGTCAGAATTACACCTCCAGCACGAAGATGAGACAGATGGATGATATAGGTGAATTTTTTCAGGAGTTCTATACCATCTTGAGTATATTTTATAACAGTTTTCTTGTGCTGAAACATTGATGGAGCCCTTATGAATATTTTCGTAAATGGATTTCCATTCCTCTGTGGGTATGTTCAACTGGAGTTCCCTTTCCCATTTCTGGTTTATTGGGTTGCATTTAGGGTCTTGATCGGTAAATAGGAGTGCATAAACCTCTGAGATGAGATGTCTTTGAGGGGTCGTAGTAGTGCATAGTGTTTCGAAAGGAGTTTGGTCTCTTGACCATTGTGTGATAGGTCCGGCACTGTTAAGAAAATGTCTAATTTGAAGGAGTTTATAAAAGGGAATGTGGTAGTCTGGGAGTTGAGAGATCAGAGCATTAAACAAAATAAGTGTTCCGTTTTGGAAGAATTGTGAGGCTCTAAGTGTTGGGGCATCTTGGACGAGGGTTGGATTACGCAGTGGAACACCAGGTGGAAAATCAGGGTTACTATTTAGTGGGGGTCAAAGGTCCCAGTGAAGGATTCCATTGGAGTATGTGTGATATTTTTCTGAAAGTGTGGAGCGTGGGTCCCGTTAATGGATGTGTGGAATATGCTGTAGGTGTTGCCCTAGTGTCGATCCATGGTAGATAGGCTAGAGGGACCTGATCGATGGATTTTTCAATATTAACCCAGTCTTTGGAGAGTTAATGGATGTGCCAGTCAGTTACTCTTGTGAGGTGACACGCTGAATGGTATTTATAGATGCCGGGGAGGCTTAATCCACCTTTCGATTTGGGGATAGTCATTCTATCCCAGCTCAGTCTTGGGGACGTGGAAGCCCATATAAAATTCCTGCATAGTCTTTTGTATGTCGTGAAAAATGATGCGGGAAGTTTAATCGGGACTGCCTGCAATATATACAAGATACGGGGTAGAACGTTCATCTTTAGGATGGCGATGTGCCCAAACCATGAGAATTGTCCTGAGGTGCATTTGAGAAGGTCTGTTTGTATCGTTCGTAATATTGGTAAGTAATTCCTTTCATATAGTTTGCCTAGGTTAGATGGGATTTGGATCCCCAAGTACGTGAGAGCCTGAGGTTCCCAGCTGAAGGGAAAATTTGCCTGACATAGTGTCACTAATATCGATGAAAGGGAGATGTTAAGGGCTTTAGACTTCGTAAAGTTAATTTGTAAATTAGCTAATTTGTTAAAAAGGGCAAAGTCCTTGAGGCATAGTGATTAATGGGTCTGAGAGGAAGAGAAGGATATCGTCTGCATATGCTGCAACTTTATACTGCTTTTTACGGATATCAATGCCTTTAACATCAGGATTAGCTCTGAGTTTGCACAGGATGGGTTCTAGGGTGAGGACAAAAATGAGAGGTGACAATGGGCATCCTTGACGTGTACCATTTGAGACGGAGAAGGCGTCCGACAGGCGGCCATTGACTCTTATTCTAGCCGTGGGGTAAGAGTATAGTGCTAGTATCAGTTGTAGAAAATGTGGAGGAAACCCCATGGCCTGCAGCGTTGCTGACATGTAGTCCCAGGCCACTCTGTCGAACGCCTTTCCCCGCATCAAGGGACAAGAAAAAACCTTGTAGACGATTTTGATGAATATGAAGAGCTTTTATGGTGTTATCCCTGGCCTCTCTTCCAGGGATAAATACAACCTGGTCAAGGGCTATTAATTTAGGAATGAGAGGAAGTAAGCGATTAGCAAGGATTTTGGCATATAGTTTTATGTCTACATTTAGGAGGGAGATGGGCCTGTAACTGGAGACTATTGTTTCATCTTTGCCAGGTTTTGGTATCAAGGCAATATGGGCTTCCAGTAGGTCCTTGGTGGCTTGTGGGGATGAGTGTAGAGAATTGAAAGATTTAATAAAATGAGGGGTAAGTGTCTCATGGAAGGTTTTGTAATAGCTTACTGTCAACCCGTCTGGGCCCGGACTTTTACCCATTTTAAGTTGTTTCAGGGCTATGGCCATTTCCTCACCATTGATAGGGCCTTGAAGAGCCGTTGAATCCTCTGGGGAGATAGTGGACGTGCAATATTGCTGTAGGAAGGTTGCGATTGCTTCTCGTCTGGTATGGGTGAGGTCTTTTGTGTCTGTGGGGGGTAAATTATAAAGTTTGGAGAAGTATTTGACAAATTGGGCAGCAATATCCTCTGAGGATACAAAAGCATTATCGGCGGGGTCTTTAATCTTATGTATAGTCGATGTTGCCTTTTTATGTTGTATTGCTCTGGCCAGCATTCTCCCAGATTTGTTACCGAACTCATAAAACATTTTTTGTGTCAAAGCATATTTGCGTCTTAGTGTTTTATTTAACACTTCTCGGAGTTCCTCCCTGGCCTGTAACAGTTCAGTGAGAGATTTAGTGGCTAAGGACTCTTTATGTGCCCATTCCAGAGCATGTATTTTAGTAGATAAGGTGGAGACAAAATTCCGTCTCTGTTTATTTCTATGTGCAGCCTGTGAAATAAATTCCCCTCTCATTACACATTTATGTGTGGCCCAAGTGTTGGTTGGGCTGGAATTGTCAGTGACATTTTCCTGGAAGTATTGTGATAATCGCTTGGTAATTTTTTGTGTGATGTGTAGGTCCTTCAGTAGGGAGTTATCTAAGCGCCATATCGAATTTGCAGAACGAGTCAACGGTATAGTCAGAGTCATAGAAATGGGATTATGATCAGATAGCACCATAGGGTCTATGGTCGCTGTTGTCAGAAGCGGTAAATCATTCTGGGAAATAAAAAAATGATCAATTCTGGTATATTTGTCGTGGGGTGATGAATAAAATGTAAAATCCCGATCGTTTGGATGTAGTGTGCGTCAAGTGTCATGTAGGGTTAGTTCCTGCATGTGTTTTTTGATAGCCCTCAGGGCTCTATACGGCATGGATGAAGACCCGTTAGAGGAATCCAATGTCGGAGTGAGCGCGACATTGAAATCCCCACCTACAATGAGAATTCCAGAGTAAAATTCAGTGAGTCGCTGTAATGTTTCTCGAAAGAAGGGGACTTGTTGTTTATTAGGGGCGTATAGGTTTGCTAGGGTGATAGGTTTGTTATGTAGTGTGCCCTTGAGGAATAGGTATCTACCATTATCATCTCGCTTGATTTCAGAAATTTGTAGGGGCAGTTTTTAGATATTAATATGGCAACCCCTTTAGTCTTAGAGGTATCATTGGATGCATGAAAAACTGTGGGATAATAGTGGTTGCTGAGTTTGGGCACATTATCGGAGCGAAAGTGAGTTTCTTAGATGAATGCTATGTGTGTTTTACTTTTCTGTAGTGTATACAGTAACTGCGACCTTTTTTCAGGGATGTTTAACCCTCGTATGTTTATTGAACATAGTTTTACCTTTGAGTTGACTTAGTTTTTGATCAAGCCCTTCATGTCAGGTGTGTTGGTGTCCGTATCCGCCAGTGTATCAATAAGAGGGTGGTTATACGTAGAGTGTTTAAAGGACTAAAAGAATGGAAAAATGTTCAGTAATTGAAGGTAGAAGAACGTATGAGTATTCGTTCAGCAAAAGGGGCCTGGTAAGTTGTATAGGGGAAGGGGAGAAGATAACTAACCTTCTCTATGTCCAGAGAGGTTAGGTGGGTACAGTGAGTTGTCAGTGGAGTTAGGTCCAGATATAAATCTGTACCTTTTGTACTGCACTGTGTGGGGGTTGGTAAGTACCTAACAAAGGATAACCAGTAAATTAGATGGTCATTCCGCAGTTGCCATCCGTCAAAGTAAAAAAATGGAGGATGTCTTGGTAGGGTTCAAGATATGAGAATATACTTTTCTGTACATACCACATATGGGATAGTGTAGTATTTGTTTGTGTGTTGATGGGTCCGTTAGACACATTGGTTAAGTCTAGGTCCTGGAGTACGGGAGGGATGGCCGGGCCTCGTCTATATGTCGAGAGCCATGAAAGGGTGGTAATGATAAGATATAACCTGTGACAGGTGTCAGGTAGTGTGGTTTCTTGAGAAGGTATATCTCTTAAAACAGTTGAGCATAGTATGTGTCAAGTGTAACTAATTGATATTTGACTAACTAGTAAGGCATTTTAAATGAAGAACTTTAAAACATTTCTAACTAGAAAAACAGTGAACGCCCAACAGCTGGTATTTATAACTCAGGGTTGACCGAGAAGCAGAGCTATTCTAGATTGCCAGTGATCCTGACCCTCCTCCCAACTCAGTCCCCCTAGCAAATTATATTTATGATAAAGGCTCTTTTATCCTGTTAGTGACCCATTGACTATATGCGTACTCGAGGGGCCTTTGGTATTGGGGACAGAGGAAGACTGATGGGTGTGAATGGAGGTTAGCCTTTTGTGACCGGGCAATCGTTAAAGCTCATATTGCAGCTGTAATAACCCCCATTCGGTCTCTCTTGTCTGGTCTCCTCCTGGAGTAGGAGAATAGCTGTGTGTAGCGTGTTATAGGAGTAAAGTGTAAGTGAAGCGTTACCTACAACCTGCTAATCATATATTAGAAATAGTAAAATGGGGATAGACAGGTGCCAGGTACACTCTATGAAAGGGGGAATGTTAACACATAGGAGGCATTTCCCATTAGCATAGTGTGGGTTCGGTATTGGTGGAGAATAGGGGAGGACAGCGGATTGAACAACCTATTCTGTTTATCAGTCCCATGGTGAAATATGGAAGAAACTATCTATTAGGCAAACACAATATCCCGACAAGTGCTTCCCTGAGTCAAATGATGGTAGTGAGTACATATCCCGTCCTGTAGGCATCATGGGTTTAAATCTAAGACAGTGAGGGATCAGATATCTATCAGGAATACAGGTTAAATATACGTTACCCAAACTGAACAATGCAGGTTATGTGATATAAACCCATGTAAGGTAGAGCATATGGACTTTCTAGAATGCATCTGAAGTATCCGACCGCATCTATATACAGTCTAAGTCCGTAAGTCGGTCGGATGTTGTGAACAGTGCCTTCCAGGGTAGATGGGGAGATCAGCGTGCGTTAGGTAAGGGAGCTATGAACCGAAGGTTGCTGTCTATAACGATCTTGAGGATGTGTTGATATTCTGTATTGGTAGACAAGTAATCTCAGTGGGGAGATAGAGAGATGGAAACCGCAGTGTCGGTCTTCAGGGATAGTATAATAAACAGGTAGCCAGTGTAGAAATGGTTGTAGGATGGCACGAGCAGATTGTCCTTTAATGAACATAGGAACATTTTCGGTAAAATTAGAACCATAGGATCAATTGTAGTCAGTCAACGCGGGTGAGACGTGACCATACAAAACCTGTGTAGAAAGGGTCGAACTTAGTACTCCCTTCGTGCTCTCCGGGATCGCGGGGAGTCGGAGGGGCTATGACCTCGATTAGCACTGGGGTGAGCGGTGTGTGGTCTGGTGCCCGATGGGGATCTTCTCCTGCGGTAACGTGTTTCCTGTGCATCCATCGGTTCCTCAGGATGCATCTGTTTCCTCGCATTGAAATGGCGGTACTCCACATACCAATTAGGGACCTCCACCACAGGGATGCCTAGGCTGTCACAAAATGGCCGCAAGTCTTTAGGCACTTTTAGCAGTGCCGTTCGTCCCAGATGAGTAGCCGATAAACAAAAGGGGAATTTCCACCTATATTGTATCCCATGGGTGCGTAGGACCTCGAGTAGTGGTTTAAGGTCCCGTCGGTGTTGTAGGGTAATGCTGGACAAGTCTGGAAAAATCTGGATATGTGAGCCATCATGCTGTAGCTGTGGTGTGCTTCTCGCTTGCCTCGGGATGTCTTCCTTCAGTTTGTAATCCACGATGCAGCATATAATGTCCCGAGGGGGGTCTGTCTCTCTACCTTTGGGACGTAATGCCCTATGGATTCTTTCCATCTCAATTGGGGTCTGCCTTGGTCTGTTCAAAAGGCTATTAAACAGGTCTGTTACTGTAGGCATGAGGTGTTAAGCATCAATGCTCTCAGGCATTCCTCTGACCCTGAGGTTATGGCGGCGGCCGCGATTATCGAGGTCTTCAACGTGGCGTTGTACTTCCCTCAGCTGCAGAGTGTGGGTATCGATTTTTCTTTTTTTTTGTATCGATTTTTCTTGTTGCTTTGCGGAGGACATTATCATATTGAACTACGTTTTTTTCTACATCCTGAACCCTGTCGTTCAGTGTATGGATATCTAGTCTTAGTTCAGCAATGGCGGCTGACAGGGTGTCTTTTATGTCAGCCGCAATGGTCCTCAGGTCATGTATATTGAGGTAAGGCTGCTGGTGATTGTCCTGTGCTACTGACAGTGTCCGAGGTGACCCGTGCGTGGTAGGTAACGGTCCCGACAGTTGCGGCTCTGGTGTTTGTGAAGGTCCGTGGCGGGACGACGCCATATTGCCCCTCTGTGTCCTGAACATTTCAGGGATGTTCTGGCTCATGCTTCCTGGAATCTCACGGGGAGATTGGGATCTCGAAGCAGAGGTATTGCGGGAGGCAGTCCTCATCGTTTCAAGTGAAAATTGAAAGTAAATACCTCCAGTAAAGATGTTGAGAATGAGGCAACGGCGGGAGCTGTTCTCTCAGGCAGCCATCTCCTTGCTCGGCCAAGCCACTCCCCCGGCTTGTAGTTTTCAATTAGCTACCATAGTGCTGTGGAGTGCCATGGTAGTTCGTTGATTCTTTCTGACAGTGTATCTGCTTGCCCGGATGGGATGTATGGTCACAAAGATACACAGAAAGATCTGCAGGAGCCCTGCATGGCACCAGTGATCTGCTGATCGTGGTGCAATGGTTTACAGGCACCCAAAAAAATTTGCATTTATTAATGATTATTATTTTTTTAAAGTGAACTTATTCTTTAAGTGTAAGTGGATACTGCATTTATGTGTTATAATAAATGCTTGCTTTTAACCACTCCTGCGCCCTTGTCTCTGTCTATTGTTTTTAATGAAAGCATCATATTTTAAAGTCCCAAAACAACTTTTGAAATTACACAAACAAGCTTAAATTAGATTTTAGTGATTGGGTTTAGAGCTCATTTGAATAATAATAATAATACCCTGCGTGACTATAAATGACTGTTGCCATCGGCAAGGCCTGGATTGGACGGGCAGTCTGGAAATGTTGGGTCATTATCTGGAAGTTGATATTAGACAGAAAGGCTGGCTCATTTGAGATCCCACTTTTGGCAGTCTTGGGTTAAACAAAATGAAATGTTCAAATGCTGCTTATTGCCACTGAGAAACTGTAGACATAGCTGTCCATGGTTACCCAGGGTTGCCTATATGTCTTTAGTCATCACATTCCATCTATTTGTAGCCCAATAGAGGTGAGTGAATCTAAGAATTTAGACTAAACCATAGAGTTTGTAATAACCCAACCTCCCACCAGGCACATATTTAAGGTCACATTCCGGCTCCTGTTCCATTTTTTCAGGACAAAGGTAATTCTGTTGAATATATTAGTAAGAACTAGATTCTTTTGTCTGTCTAATTCACAGGCATCCAGGTATTAAAATAGTTTTCCCCCAAAGTGCACTATATTGTACTGTCAGTCTATATTGCACTCTTGGCTGACACGGCTCTCCCCTAGTTACTCCTTGCAGCACACGTAAGCAAAATTTGTACACAGTGAAATCTTTAGGAGTCTGTACCAGCACAAGGGAACAAGGCACATACTATATACGATCTACAAAGTAAAATGATTTAATAGTCTTTCTCAAATACTAAATATGAGAAATATTGGTGGGCTTTGGGCTTTAAGAAATATCACATTATCCAAGGATTAACTTTCATAATTAATAAGGCTTTTTGGTCATTCTCAGTAATTTTCCTTCAATGACTGAATCTCAACTTGACCGTGAACTGCTCCTATGTAGAACTCCTTAGGCCAGCAGCATTTTACTCAAAAACACGATAATTCACCATGATAATGATTTCAATAATTACAGTTCTCTGCTCCCATGGGATACAAAGCACCTTTACATCAGAGGTCAAGACAGCAATCTTGGAAGCAGAAATATAGGCAGGCTCTTTTGTGTCCCATAAAAGTTACATAAAAGAAATAGTTTCAAAATTTGAGGCTTATGCCAACAGTGTTATTTATGAAATAGTGCAGAGTGAAAAAATCAGTTTACAACAATAAACTTTAACAAAAAATTTAGTTTATCTATTTGGATTCAACTTTTTCCACTCCCTACTTGGTCATATTGTTACACAATTTAAGGTGTGGATAGATAATACTGGATGCCCAATGCTTCTCTTATGCCTAACCAATAGTGTGGGGGTAGCAATGATGTATGGTGTCTGGTGCCTCTTGGCAGGCAGCTTCTACACACCAAGGGGCTTTCAGGGGCCACCATGGGCTGTGACCTTAAAGTGTTACTAAACCCAGGACCCAGCATTCACTATATCTGGTCTCCTACAGTACACAGAACATGGAAATGCAAATATGTTAGGAAATATATACTGCTAAATACCTTTTCTCATCAGCGGTATAGAACAGCCTTGTGATTTCTATTAGTGTCCAATCGAGCACTGGTTAAAGCTCGGAGGAGGAGTTCTCATCTAACTGTCCTGTGAGGCTGCATGACCCCTGACCCTCTGTCTGGACAGTGCTGATTGGCCCTGTGCTGATCACATGCACCCTCCCCCCCCAAAAAAAAAAAAAAAACTCTGAGTATGTGCAGAGTGCCTCCTAGGGCTCTGTTCTATCAGCAGATGCCTTGGGGACAACAAAAGAAGGGGAGGATCAGAGAAGACAGGATCAAAAAGCCTTTTCACACTATGTGTGGGTGGCACAGTGGTGTAGTGATTAGCACTTTCGCCTAGCAGTAGAAGGGTCGCTGGTTCGAATCCCAACCACAACACTACCTGCCTGGAGTTTGCATGTTCTCCCTGTGCCTGCGTGGGTACTCCGGTTTCCTCGCACACTCCAAAGACATGCTGGTAGGTTAATTGGATCCTGTCTAAAATTGTCCCTAGTATGTATGAATGTGAGTTAGGGACCTTAGATTGTAAGCTCCTTGAGGGTAGGGACTGATGTGAATGTACAATGTATATGTAAAGCGCTGCGTAAATTATGACACTATATAAGTACCTAAAATAAATAAATGTGAAGGATTTACCCCTTAGGTTCCACAGTGAGTATAAGAAGCATGCTTTACTGCACACTGTATACACACTGTTTTTACTGTTGTGGGTTTAGTAACACTTTAAAATGATTGTAAAGTCTTGTTTTTTTTTCTATAAAAATAACAAACAGTTTATACTTATCTGCTCAGTTGCAGTGGTCCCTCTTCTGTGATCCTGGCCCCTCCCTCCCCTTGAGTGCCCCCACAGCAAGCAGTTTTCTATGGGTGTACCCGAGCCGAGTCACAGCTCCCTGTGTCCATTCAGACACGGAGCCCTGACTCGGTCCTGCCCCCTCTCTCCCCTGATTGGCTAGCTGACTTTGATTGACAGAAGCAGGAGCCAATAGCGCCGCTGCTGTGTCTCAGACAATCAAGAGGGAGAATCTCAGATGGCTGAGATACTCATAGACATTGCTGGACAGAGAGGGACCTCAGGTAAGTATTAGGGGGCTGAGGGGGGCTGCTGCACACAGAAGGCTTGTTATCTTAATGCATAGAATGCATTAAGATAAAAAAACCTTCTGCCTTTACAATCCCTTTACCCATTGAGTGCAGGATTCAAGCATTACAATGTGGTATTACAGTCCAGTTTATGCCATTAAAATGTGAGATGGAAACAGTGCATTTTCCAATGCATTTTGGGGGGATAAACACTGCCCCTTCATAATAAGCACTGGCTTTATACACAGTTTCTATCTGACCTTTCATGTGAATAAAATTGTATGTACACTATGTTGTGGTATTTCAATTCTACACTCACTCTTTTCATACTATTGCTCAATGGAAAAGATTGTAAGCACTGTAAGACAATTCCAGTCTACGGGGAAGATGTATCAATGCTGCTGCACAGAAAGTTTGATCACAGCTTAATTCATATTTTACTGCTGCATTGCATTAATGTAAAACGCGCCCCTGACCATTTCCTAGGCAAGCATGTTTCTAGATGGAAAAATCTGCCTTAAATGCAATAGTAAATATGTCACGGATAACTGCAAACTGTCACAGATGGCTCCTCAAGGTTGCAGACACAGGGGTCCGAACACTCCCAACACTATAGCATGTTTTTTTGCAACATTAGCTGTAGTCTAATTTGAACTAGATGGATACCCAGTTTTGTTGGTAACTTGCTTGAGTTATTTCCCACTGTGTATTCGTATGCTTGCTGACATCATAAAAAATAAGAAAAAAAAATGACTTTACCGGTATCCTTGATTTAGACTGATGCTATGACGCTACAAACAGCAGCATGTTATGCAGTGCTGTAGAGTATAAAAATGTCAGCAATTAGAATTTGAAGAAAAAAATGAATATTTGGAGGGGCAGGCCAAATTATCATAAGATCCAGGTAAAAGGCTCCTCATGTGTTGATAAGCAGGAATACAGAATTATGAGTGCACCGCTATATTTAGAGGGCAGAACCCATAACCAAAGTGAAAAAAAAACAATTCCAAAATCACATCTCTTCATGTAGGATATTTTATTAAGGACCTTATGGAAACCCAACATGTTTCAAGAATATGCACCCCCTTCTTCAAGGCAAACTGATATGTGTAAACAGAGTACAACAAGATAAGATACATAGCAACAAAGTTTTGGCTGAGATCAAGCAGGGACCAATATATTGGGTGATTAGTAAAAACACTCACTCGAGGTCCCCACACAGGTTCCTGGATATGTATGATGAGAATCCTAACAACTGGCAAAGGTTAGTGGCCTCTTCACATTTGAGGTATTACTGAAGGGTCTTATGACAAGTTCCTTTTATCTTCCTGTTTATTCATGTGAAAACCTAGCTTGGTTCTACCTCTTTGGCATCCACAGCCTCCCTGTTGATCAATAATATTGACCATCACAATTAAGGACCAACAGGGATGTTCAGTAGGTGAGGAGAACAAGCTTGCCTACAGAAACCTTGAGATTTCCATTTTGGTTAAGCTGTCCACATCACTGAATCTACTCATTTTTTGACATAGGGTTGCTTATACTTACTTTGACCAAAAGCTCTGCTTGAATCTCTAGGATTTGTGATAGGTTTACTTTCATGCTGACACCTTTATTAAAAATATAAACAGTGTGAATTCCATATATTCAAACCTCAGCCATTTTACAGCAAATTCCGATATAAACAATATGAAACCTTATATACCTATAGGACAAAAACAACCTGTGGTATGCACATGTTTTTAACAAATCCTATAAAAGTGTTCATGTGAATCAGCGACAAAATTTTGACAGACGGCCATGACAGAAAGTCTAATTGCAGTGTTGGAATTTTGTAGCATTGCATATAAAGTTCTAAAATTGCCTCTACTGAGAAAATAAATATATGTATATAACTCTCTGTGGGCACTTGCTACTAGGAGCTGTCAATTTTATTTTTTTTTTCAACAGTAGTATAAGTTTAACACTCTTGTGTGCATTGACAGTCCTAATTGCAACCTGGACTACTTGTAAACTGCATAAGTTAAATAACATAACAATATATAGCTAGAGCATAAAGAGGTTTACTACCTAGTTATATCACAGGCTCTATTGGCAACGTGGGACCAAAGTGATAAAATGAGGCCCTGGTATGCTTTAACACCGACAAGTTACACTTCCTTATTTACAAAGTTATTCACAGCACAGTTGAAGTGTTGTAGTTATCAATTTCTTACTTTATGAGACTATATTCTATAACTCCATCTCTTTGTTTCTTTCTGACCAAAAGTCAGTAAGCCTAAACACACATGAAAATCTCAGGAATCAACAGAATGTAAATCCATTGACAGATAAAGCAGCTCTCATATATGTATTTTGACTGCAGTTCCAGCACCTTTAACAATAGGTTTCATTTAACATACAATTAGAGATGATATATCATTTTTATGGTGTCCATGTGGCACTAATGTACGATTTCGAATGTTTTATTGTTGTGTTTAACCAGTCTTCCACAGTATGTCTTCTGTCAGATTTCTGAGTATATACAAACCTTGGAGTCTACAAGGACATGGACATTTAAGAGGCAGAAAGAAATACTGTGAGACAGAAATGAAATGCAACCAATTCCAGAATTTCTTGGCACTTCCTTAGAAAGATTCTTTCTTTTACTTGTCTTTTCAGCAACGTCTTTTATGATGTCCTCAAAGTCCCCATTATGAGTGAAGTCACTCTCAATGCACACAAGAGCCAAAAACAGTTGGCAAACTTGGAGATAAGTTGAGCCATATAGTTCCTAGTTTGCTTAAGTTTATTAAATGATATTTGATGTGTTATGTACTGTAATGATAGCAGCCCTGTTTTTTTCCCTTTATACAGGGAGCGATAGAGGACTTTCAGTTAGCAAACTAGCCACAACTGGCTGCATTACATTTGCAGCGTCATACCAATGTAGATACTATTTCCAATCACAAACAAAAAAATCCTAGCCTCTCTGACACTTACTACACAATTCAAGTCCTTAACTGCAGTGGCAACTGGTGGTATATTTTTTTTTTGGGGGGGTGGCAAACAATACATAGCGCCCACAGAAGGTGCCCCCCCCCCAGTTGGTCGGTCACCAGCTCGCACTTACCCCATCTATCGGGTGGCAATTGCTCCGAGCAATGGGTGGCCACTTCTCCTCCTCCTCATCCCAGCGGCTTCCGCCATGCGCCTCCTCCTCCCTCCTCCTCCTAAGCGGCCAATATGCTCGGTTCTTCTTTTGGCCAATCGGGTGATGGGTCTCACAAGGGAGGAGAATCAGGAAGACAATAGCAAATATTAATTTGCTATTGTCACACAACTGGGTGGGCTTTTTTGAAGCCTATTAGATTAGTGGGCTAGTCTCATTGATAGGGGGCGGCGCTCCTGCGCCCTGCATTACAGGCCGCCACTGCTTAACTGACAGATAAGTGGACATTGGGGTTGATTTACTAAAGGGAAATCAACTGAGCACTTTGCAAAGCTTGACCACGCCTCCCGTCCTTCGTGCTGACGTGCTTGCTGTGAGACAGTCTTCCGCCCCGGAGCCTCAGGAATCACCGGAGCCGCCGGAAAGTGCTGACATCCACTGCCACCCAGCTGGACCTAGGAGCCTCAAGCCTTTAAAGACCATGCTTGTTTTAATTCTACACAATGTGAGTGTATACTATGTTGATTAAACCTGAATTACTACTAACTTACTGCAGCAGAGTGGCGCCGCTCTCCCTCTTCTTTTCTCACCCTTGCATACAAAGTCGCTTCTGCTCTCATCTGCTGGCTGCCCTCGCTGATATTGACCAGAACCTTTATATATAGGTCTGGTCCCACCAGTACATGAACTTTGCCCACTGATCCCCTGGACTTTGTATTTTAATTACTGTCTTCAGATTGCACCAGTTGTATTTCCTAGCACTTTATTATAACTCTACTTTGCAAAGTTTGCAGTTGCTCCAGAGCTTAGTAAATGAGGTGAAGCCTTACTTTGCAAAGAATACTCAATCACAAGCAAGAAAAATAAAAAAACAGCATTTTTGCTTGCACATGATTGGATGACGGAAGTCAGCAAAGCTTCTGCGTACTTACTAAACTCTGGAACATCTACTTTTGCGGAGTGCAACTGCACTTTGCAAAGTGCACAGTCTATTTGCCTTTAAATCAACCCAATTGTGTCCAACTTCACTAAAAACAATAAAAACAGCATTGCATGGTTCTCCCCAAGGATTGAGGGACACTGGGGTTGATTTACTAAAACCGGAGCGTGCAAAATCTGATGCAGCTCTGCATGGTAGCCAATCAGCTTTTATCTTCAGCTTGTTCAAATAAGCTTTCACAAAACAAAAAACAAAAACCTGGAAGCTGATTGGTTTCTATGCAGAGCTGAACCAGATTTTACACTCTCCAGTTTTAGTAAATCAACCTCTCTGTCACAATAGCTAGCTTTTTCTATGCTGAACAAAAATCCGGATGGCTGCATGCTCAACTGAAGAACCAGAAAATAGCCTTTGATAAAGCTTTCTTCATGCATGATAACCAAACTAGTAGCTTAAAACTACTATATACACACAGTGGCTCCATTCATTCCCTGCTATATCAGCTATAGTCTAATTTGTACTGGATGGACAGCTAGTTTTGATTTTGATTGGAACCCACTTGAGTTATTTCCCACTGTGTATTCGTATTCTTGCTGATATCATAAAAAAAAAGAAAGAAAAAGGAATGATTTTGCAAGTATCCTTGATTTAAACTGATTCTATGATGCTACATGCTATGAAGGAGCAGGCTACGGTATCATAGGATCCAGGTAATTGGTTTCTCATGTTTTGATGAGAAGGAATACGGAATTATGAGTGCACTACTCTATTAAGAAGGGCAGAACACATAGTCAAAAGTAAAAAAAAAGACAAATCACCAGCGTTTTCATGTAGGATATTTTGTTAAAGACCTTATGGGAACCAAAGATGTAGGCAGATGCAGCCTGCTGTCTCCACTGCTGGTGGCGCTCAACCACAGTGGCAATGCAGATGGAGAAAAAATAATGATGAACATGGTTCCTCCATGGCTTCCTGAGTTACTGGGGCAGTGATCCAAATGGATGCTGGGCGCCCATCTGACTCTGGTGGCCATCTTGGGTGTGACAGAGTGTATTTAAGACCCTGGCCACTGGGTTTGGCGTGCATTTGCCAAGTGGTCAGAGTAGCGAAAGAGTACCTGTTTGTCAGGGAAAGTGATTCATTGCAGGGAAAGGATCCTGACGAGTAGGGACAGGCTAGAGACACACAATCCTGTACGGAAGCCTCCCCATTGGGACAAAGCTAGCCAGGCTGCATTCTGTCCCCTCAAGACAGACACTGTTGGTGTATCTTTACCCGCTGCATCTCTGCATTGAACAGAACCATGAGTGTTTACCCGAAGCAGCATTTTCGTGATGGTGTTGTTTGTAATTGGACATTCTCTGCAATATAAGTTTTGAGTTACCTGCAACCAGGTTCTTTGTCATTACTTCCGCCCCACCATTTAACGCTGCTGGGTACACTGATGGGAGGGGGCTTCACTAAAGGTTAAAGAGGAAGTAAACCCTGATGGGTTTTACTTCCTCTTTATTCCCCTGCAAAGTAAAAGCATAATGGGTTAGTAAGCATCGCATACTAGCCCATTATGTGGTACTTACCTGCAAAAGAAGTCTGCGATGTCCCCAATGGTGGAAGCATCCATCTTCACCCCTCTTCCTTCCGGGGCTGCGAACTCAGGCTCTGTGAATGGCCTGCGCACGGGAGCCGCCAGTCACAGCACACGCTGCGGAAGAAACGGTACAGAGGGCCGTTTCTTCACTGCGCATGCGCCAATGACATCATCGGCACACTACAAGGTAAATATCTCCTGAATGGCACATGTTTAGAAGAAATTTTCAGTACATATAGGTAAGCCTTATTATAGGTTTACCTATATGTAAAAATGTCTCAGGTGGGTTTACAAACCATTTTACGTTGCTCCTAAGGTTCAGTGTAACAAAGACAAACTCTCTGTGGTCCTGTTAATTGTTGCTCCCATTATAGGCAGCCTTATTTGTTTATTTACTTATACTGAATTACATAAAACCAAACTTAAGAACTGCTTAAGATATTACCAAAAAGCTGCACTACTATAAAACCCAGTGTTTTGGTTTCAGTGCCCATTGCACGCATTATTTCAGGTCAACTGAATGTCAGTACTGAAACCCATATTTGTTTTTTTGCCACCCTGTGCACTTATATAAAAAGGACCCCACACAGCATGTGACTGGGCAGAGGACAGTTGAAAAAAACAGGGGAATGTGTACCTATGTATGGAGGGCTGAGGGATGGCAGCCTAACCTGGAGTTGGACTTTAAAGTATCTTCCGTTCCAGTACAGTCCATGTAATGTATTTATCCATAAATAATAAGATACCTTTACATAAACCAGCCTGTTGTAATTCGGGTAACCTAAAACTATAATGAACACAATGTTAGTCAGGTCAAAATTCATGAATTTTTATACAAATATTTATGGATTTTAGGTGAGGTTTATTTGATAAGATAGTGTACTTTACTTGGACAATGTGCAAGCTTTGTGGTCTTCTTATATTAATTTGTTTTATTAATTAATTAGGGAGCAATGTACTAATCAGAATAACACTTAACTTTACTGAAGTAAACAGAAGACTTGTGGAGTTTCAATAGGTTATTAGTTGTTCATTTTATATTGCTCCTTTATTAGTTTTCTTAATTTTAGGCCCCATTCACATGCATTTAAAACTGTTTTTTATTTATAGATCTGAATGCAGCTGCATTGTTTTCAATGTAGACATTCACACAGGCGTGTAAAAATCGCAAACTCTGCATCTGAGGACATGCATATACACATATACCATTAAACAATGAACAGGACAATTTTTACATATTAAAAACGCTTTTATTTACTGACCATTGCACAGGAACTTTTGTTCTTTACCTTAATGATCAGTAAATGTTTTTACGGTTGTATTACAGCCATGTGAATGAGGCCATAATTGGAGTAGCAATCATATATTGAGTAATATAACGATCTTGGGGCTCTGAGATTTTTTAAAGTATATCTAAAGTATATTTTGCAGCTTGAGCCAAGAAAACAATACTTGTCAAATTCTGCACAGATGTTTGACTAAGGAATTCTGTCAATGAACCTACAACCTTCTTATATCAAAGTCACATTCTGAAGGTTGTATCTTTTGTGTAATGAACTGTTAGATTATAGCTACTTATGTTTAAATACTAATCGGCAAAGATAAATGAACAATCGCAAGTCAAGGCAAGGTTTCTGAAGTTTATCAGCTACCGTATATACTATATACTGTATATATAGACATTTTTTCACTTCTTTATAAACTTGAGATATAAAAAAATAATTGGTGCCAGGCAGCATATAGGATGCAATGTTCACATTGCAAATACAGTAAATCCATGTGCATTTCAATCCAATTATGTGCAAGCAAAATATTGTTATTTCAATATCACTTGTATTTCACTGAGCATTCAGTGACAATGGCTTCACCTCCTGCAATAAGCTAAGTAAACATTTATTACTCCCTAAGTAAATTACCCACACTTTCTCTACAATATTCATACAAAGCCACACAATAATATAACAAATTCAACCGGTAGAAAGTCCACACTTTGGGGAGAGGGAGGTAGAGGTAAGGGTGCAATTCTTAGTGGAAAAGAACCCAGCAACCCAGACCTTAAAAGAGCAACAGTTTGTGGTTTAGGCTAAAATTCCAGAAAGTCTTGATTTGAGCATGTCTTTGCATCTTTTAAATAGTATTTACTATTTAAGTTGGTAAGGGTTACAGTAGTTTGACAATGTTGTTGTGTTTTCTTTAAATCTATATATGATACCACAGCATGGTAAATGATACTAAAAGTACACTTCATCTTAAGAATGATGCTTTGGTGGGTAAATGGGGCATGAGAGATGTACATATCAGCAATAGTGGGGGTAGAATAATAGGTGAACCTGTTACCTTGCCCTGAAAGGGAAAATATAGGTTGGTGTTAAGGATATGATTATATGGGTATTGTCCTTTCTCCATCATGTTTTAGCATGAAAGGGTGGGAGGAGGGTAGATAGCACAGGCCATAATAGTGAAGTCTGGTGATGGGGGCAGGGGGGTGTTGTGAAGCCGGAGGACAGGGAAAGACTGTGAGGGCTGTGGATGGGGGGAATGAGAAGCCTGAGGATGGGGGGGTGACTGTGAAGCCTGAGGATGGGGGGTCTGTACTATATTATATATTACGGTCGGTTACGGTTTCCAAACACCCCCCAATCTTTTACAACTGTAGCAATACCCCAGCCACAAGGAAACCCACGCCCACTCTTTGACACAGTGCACTAAGCATGCCATATATATATATATATATATATATTCTTTTTTTTATCAAGCAATGGGCCCAGCTTTTGATTTTGCACACAGGCCCACTGATTTCATAAAATGCCCCTGCTCTCCAGCATTTATTTCCAAAAATGTGGTGCAAGGGCAATGAAGCCAAGACGGCCTAATATTCATCGAGTGAACCTTTCAATCTTAGCAGTTTTTAGTGCTCTATTAGCAGGTCACTGGAAGAAAAAAACACTTCCTATTAAGATCATCTCTTTCCCAAGCTTCTTCATTCCAGAGGCCTCTCGCTCACTTCTCCTTTTCTGTGACATCTCAGCCTAGGTACTTGAAATACCCTGTGTAACAATATTGGTCTCTGTACTTGGGGCACCAATCACTAGGGAAGTGGCCAAGCTCACAAACCCCCTCTCTACCAAGGCCCTCTGTCACCCATGGCATGTCAATACAACTGCTTAAGCTCCCAACATTACTCCGGTTGCCCCTAGCAGCAACAATATAGCCTCTTCTGCATCCACTGCAGGTTGGACCTTTGTAATGTATTCACAATGACTTCTCTTCATCCTCTTTCCAAGCCCTGTTCTTTGATATGCCAAGCATGCACTCCTTTAGTGACTTCAGACCAGGTAGATTGGCTTAACAATAAAGTTCTTTATTGAAGTAGTTAATGTAACAAATTTGAGTTCTCAACAACATTATCTATACAAATTCCTGTACAAAGTCCTCTGCATGACCTTTTGTGTCACTGATGCTCCCTTGTGCTCCATGAGGTTGTCATACCTTATATAGGTGAGAAAGTCCATTAGTCCATTTTAGCAGCAAAGTCCATATCCCTTTGAACCCTGACTGGACTCCCACAATGGGTGGTAATGTTAGCAAAGTGGATATTACATCCTCAGCAGCACTTTCCTTCTTTTCCCATGTGAGGGCAACCAATACGAGCTCTGACCTAGATACAGTTCCCATTTTTATATGCGTTATTCAGCAGAGGGCAGTAATCTTCAGAAAAGCCTGGGAAAACCTGGCCAGCAATGTTAACCCTTGCCTACCAAACAGCAGCACTCCTGCTGGGCAACATTAACTAAGCGATGCAACTTACACAGCTGAGAACGCACTTAACCCATGAAATAATGAACATAATCCACACAGTAATACTTCATTAAGCACCTGCTTACCTGTAGCTCCCGGCTTACTGTCTCTTCTATTTCCTTCTTATGTTTCCCTCTCATTCCCTTCATTTCTTTTTCTCTCTTTCTCTCCCTTTTTCCTCTTTTCTTATGGAAATGCATCTTATTATTGATTTCTATCGCAGGAGTACAGCTTTTGGATGTGTTACCAGAACACAATCACAGGCTACTGCTCCGTGCGCTGTTACTTTTTAACTACATGTTACTTAAAGGACCAAGTACCCAACCTATGTTTTCCAATTGCTGGATTTTTTTATCTCTAATCTTACCTAGGTTAACTACTTTTCCCATTTTCTTGTTCCCTGGGAATACTGAACATTTGTTTTTTTTTTTACATTCCTATTTCTACCTATGATGATTGTAACACAAAGCCTTACTTAATAAATACAAATTACATTAAAGTGAAGTAATCCATAGCAGCCAATCAGCTTACAATTTACTGCATTTGCATCTGAAGATGACTTCTGCTTGGTGTTGGTGTGCTTTGTATATTGCTTTCTAATTTAACAAACCAGAATCTTGTGGCAACAGAAAAGACTTGGCCAGTGGGCTGTCATTTGGAGGTATCTGATCAATTATTCAATTAAAGTTACAGAATTAAGTGCTGTTAAAATGGTCACCCTCATGTATGCTTCGGTATAACCTCCAAGTAAACAGATTTTCTGTACAATCGATACGCAGCTGAGACACACACATTACAGTTGTGCTTGTAGTTTCAATAAACACATTCTGTGCATGTGCAATCTAAGGTCCTTGGGTTTGAAGGGAACCCATGCATAGGTGGTATACCTGCAGCTCTGCAGGGTTTACATAAAAGAAAAACATTGCAAAGATTTATTTTTTTACTATAAAAACAAAGTCGTGCTGCCTCTATTCCATGCAGGAATAGGACCCCTGTGCGTATATTGCATGGGGTCCACCACAGCAGCAAAGGACGAGCTCTCAGGGGATGGTTTTATCTGTTACATGGGTTTTACTGGAACAATGGCCAAAGATTAGTGGCAGACAAGGATCTTCTGTGCTGGGTTTCACCTGAACAATGGTTAAAGATTAGTGGCAAACAATGATCTTCTGTGTTGGGCTTTTGGTAAACTAGGCAGGTCACACCTGAGTAGAAAATGGAATGGGCTAGCTGTAACCAGCATCCTTGACTTTCACATTGATTACTAAAGCTAGCCATATATATTAAGATTTCATCCTGCTGGGCAAAACAGTGTGGATGGACAAATCTCCAATTGCCATCTATTTTATTCAGACACTTGCAAGAGCAGTTGCTCCAGAGCTTAGTAAATGAGCAAAAGCTCTACTGACTTTCTTCATCCAATCATGTACAAGCAAAAAATGCTTTTATTTTTTTTTTTGTGTTTTTTTCCTTGCACGTGATTGGGATTGATTCCATATAATCAAAATAGTGTCTGTTTATATCTCAGTGCTGTAGTGTAGTGCATTTTGAAAAATGTCCTTGTTTTTGGCATTTTAGTGAGTTGGGAGGCCCATAGGCAAAGCATCAAAGTGTACGCTACATGTATTTTAATACGTTGGCAATAGGTATTTATAAGCATTGGTCCGTGGCTGCTGAATTCATTAAAAATCCTAAAGTAAAAAGAAAATGCATTAAAAACATTTGTAAATTTAAACAAGTTTATATATCAGCAAAAGATTTTGTTTAGGAATGTAAATCATGTGTCTGGATAGTCAGAATGCCATTGAGATGCAGGTCTGATCTGGTAAGGGTTAATGTTTATACAATAAATGCCCATCAATCTTCTTGCTGGGAGCTATACAATACAGTAGCAGTAGCTGATTTGGGCAACCAAACCAGTACTTACCTGGGATTGTGCCTGTAACCATTCCTACTTTGTTTTACTTAGCTTAGTGAATAAGGGGACCTGTGATCACTGCAATCATCCATTATCATGCAAGCAAAAATTATGCTTTTTTTTTTTAACTCTTTTAACTCTTCCTTGCACTTTATTTGAAATTAAAGGAAACACAACTTCACATGATTTTCTAATCTAAGTGATCATTTTCTTAGAGCATATCTATACCCAAAACATTTTTTAAGTGCTCTTTATATTAGTATACTACTATACCTGTTTTCTTAGTTTAAAATGGGAAAACTTGAGCAACCATAGTTTCTATATTTGCCATTTCAAGGATGTCTTTTACATGTACCGATGGCCAACTACTGTATATGTAATAATACAGTACTAGGCTGATATTAGACTTGTGCACAACGGGAAATTTAGTTTAGTTTCAGTTCGTTGTCATTCATAAAATACATCATTTCGTTCTGTTATATTCGTTATATTACGTTAATTCGTTTTCGGACAATTCATTATTATTCGTAGAGTGTAGATATTCGTTATACTGAATCTCGAATCATGTCGAATTCATTTGTTATATCCCCTATAATTTCTTTCATATTAGTTGAAATTTGATATTTATGTATGTATATATATTCGTGATAATGATTCGTAATTTGGAAAGTTGTTTGTTTATTGAATCTATTAACACACACAATGACAATATCTCTTCTCCTCTACTCAAATACAATACAACACCCTTCTCACTCAGTTCTCAGGAATGTACTTTGTACAACCATGTAGCATTGCGGAAAAAACAAAAACTGCCAGCACTAAAGTGTTGTAAAGATACAATTCCACGTATTCTATAAATCTGTTTCTATATGGGACTTTCAATAAAGTTGATAATGTACTCGGCCTTGCAGCTCTCTCTAACTGGTACAGAATCTACAGATACAGATTATCAACTACAAGACCCGTTCAGAAGTCCCCTGCCTCAATAGTACATAGTGCTGACACATTACGAGAGCAAGATCCACACGCTCTGAATTGATGAGCACATCAGTGCTATGCATTATTCAGGCACTGAGAAAGGCATGCTTTACAGCTGTGCCCCGCCAAAACATTGACATTAATTAAACTATGTTGGAAAACTTGAGTGCAACTACTACCTGCTACATATTCTATGTACTCTTTTTTTTTGTGGGTTGTACCCTGGATAATTTGCCTACAAGCATGGACAGTGACCCTTCTCTACACTACACTGTTAAGGTAGTGATAGGAAGGTTTTGGCTTCTGAACAGGCCCATGGGGCATATAAGGGGCATATTAACTGCTTGACCACAATATTTAAAAGATAAAATAAGTTATAACCAATGTTAGCCACATGTGAGATGGAAGTCAAGAGGTCTAAAGCTTGTCAAAATTAGAACCATGCGTGACGCTATGACACCATCTAGCTCGATAAACTTTGATGAAGAAATTGAAGCAGCTGGATGAAAAAAAAGTTGACCGAACAGTGACTGTGTCTTATCAGATGCAGTCACTGTTTGGGTATTCAGAGAGCCGTGGGTGCCAGCTGTCAGAATACAAAGGCTGGCAGTGGGAGATTCCTTCATCCATGCTCCTTATTATGGCTGGGGACATCAATGGATTTTTGTCATTCAGCCCAGTGTGTATGGCTAGCTTAGGTACCATAACACCTTTGTTGCAAAAATGTCTTCCCATAAACATGCATCTATATGGTTAGCTTTAAAATGTTCTTGTATTGGACCAAACCTAACTGAACTGACGCTAAAACTTAAAGCAGAACTAAACCCACCAACTAAACTGTTTCCCAAAAGAAAGTTAGGTTAGAATTGTTTAATAAACATTATAAATTAATAATTAACACAAATTGTTTATTGCAGTGTTATCACTTACATTCTGCCTCTAGTGCTTGTGTATGCTACATTTAAGGCATGGCTCTCTGTTTAACATCAAAGCCAATGTGCTTATGTCAGCTTTCAATCGATCTTTCAAGCCCTTAAATAGCTGGTGTCATGCCTGGTCATGTGTGCAGCATTATGGCAACTGCAGATCTAAATAGAAGTTAAGATGGCACTGTCTTTATTGGATGGGAGGGTTCATTTCTACTTTGATGTAGATGTACACACTAATTCAATGACCACCAGCTTCATAAAACCCAATGCATCGTAAAAAAAATTGCAATTTTTTCAAATTAAATACTTGTTTTCACCTTTTTTTCCCCTCATAGTTACATAGTTACATAGTTGGTAAGGTTGAATAAAGTCTACAGTCCATCCAGTTCAAACTGTGTTGGTATGTGTGTTCGTGTAGAAAATAATTTCCCATATTCCCGTATAATTGTTTTCGGTAAGATGTTCTCTGCAAATGGACTCTGTGTGTTTACTGCTGCAGCACCAGGCTGCACCTCCTCACTACTCCATGTGACTTGGTGACAATGCAAGAGCACAACAGGAAGAGAAGGACAAAGGGTTATGACCCTATAGTAGGAAATGTCTCAGCAGGGACTTTTATGGCAGGATCACAATTTTAAAAATATTGAAATGACATTATCACGTTAAAGCTTATTAAAGTTTCTGTTGATTAGTTTGTGATAAACTGTAAAGCCTCATACACACACTTACACAGTCCTCAAGCATAAAATCTTCAGCATTTTTGCATGCCTAGAAAGCAGCACATGCCAAATACATTGCTTGCTGAATTTCCAATGCTCACAGTAAGGCCCCTTTCATACGGCGCCTCCGTTGGACAGACTCTGCTTGCTCAGTGAGGGATCGCTCCGCTGATCTCCGCTGAGCAGGTGGATGACAAGTCTGACTTCACTTACTGTACAGAGCTGAGATGGACAAAGTCCCGCTCTCCTCTATGGGGAGATTGGGTACAAACTGACCACCTGTCTGTTTTTATCTGATCTGCCAGACGGATGGAAAATAGGACCACCATCCATCTGGATTTGGCAGACAGGATCGGATAGCGGCAGATGTCAGCGGACATGTCACAGCTGACATCCGCTGCTCCATAGGCATGAATGGAGCGTCCGATCAGATCCGCCTGAAAAACTGACAGATGGACCCAATTGGACAGCCAGTGTGAAAGCCTAAAGAGCCTAACAGTTCAGTCTGAAGTCAGTCTGTTAGTTGGGGAAGGGTGGAGGGAGATGGGAGCAGGGGGTGCCTTGTCACCCTAAGCTATGAGGCTGTGTATTTCTATTGATGCACACAGTGTAGGGAGCACACAACTCTAGTACCTTCCTGTAAGGGTGAATCCATAGGATGCTGCAAGAGAAAGGAGCCACCCTTAAACAGGAAACCTGAGGCAGTGCTCATGACACCAGCTCAAAGAAGACCATGGTACAGGAATAAAGAAGCTGCATGTTCGGTAAGTGATTAAATCAGCTGCTAAAAGATTTGATCTAATATCACTTTAACACACACAAAAAATTACATGAACACAGGCGGACAAGTGTGAATGAAGCTTTCTAAAGAAACTCTAGTCCAGGTTTTACTCCGTAAACCATTCCTAGTTATCCGTTACAGGAATTTAAGTAAGTCTTGCTAAGTACCATTCAGATATAAATGTCTCTTGAGAAAATAGCATCATTTGGATACATTTTAAAGCGTTTTGGTCATTGCATGTGTATTTTGTCGAAGAGATTTCTTGCTGTTGTTTTTCTCCAGTAGAGTCTCTGGAGATATCTATAGGTTAACCAGTTTTGATAGTAATATCAATCATGGCAACAAAAAGCAGAGCAGTTCATATCATTACAGTTTCAAGGGGGATAGAGAGGAAAAAACAATTCTCAGATTGTTAAAGTAACACATATAAAACCATTGATTTTCTTTTTTTGTGCTCACGTTCTATTCAGCTTCTTTCTGCTTAGATATATAGAACATGCCATGCAATATGCAATGTACAGTAATTAGTTGCATGGGGATTCAGGAATATGAGAAAACAATATTTAGCATTTTTACCTAAGGTGAGGTAAAAGAAAAGGCAGTCAAATCCAGGGAAATATTACCTTTATGAAATAAACCTCTTGAGTGGATAAACATTAAATTGCCCTCAGGAGTAGAATACATACACATACAGTATAAACTTACTGGCCACTTTATTAGGTACACCTTGCTAGTACCGGGTTGGACCTGCTTTAACCTTCAGAACCGCCTTAACCACTTGCTTTCTGGGCACTTAAACCCCCCTCCTGCCCAGACCAATTTTCAGCTTTTAGCGCTGTCACACTTTAAATGACAATTGCGCTGTCATACAGCACTGTATCCAAATGAAATTTTTATCATTTTGTTTCCCACAAATAGAGCTTTCTTTTGGTGGTATTTAATCACAGCTGGGGTTTTTTATTTTTTGCTAAACAAAAAAAAAAATCATGTTTCATAGTTTGTTATAAAATTTTGCAAACAGGTAATTTTTCTCCTTCATTGATATGCGCTGATGAGGCGGCACTGGTGGGTACTGATAGGTTGCACTGATGGGCACTGATAGGCACAGATAAGGTGGCACTGATAGGCACAGATAAGGCAGCACTGATGGGGACAGATAAGGAGGTACTGATGGGCACAGATAAGGCGGCACTGATGGCCACTGATAAGATGGCACTGATGGGCCCTGATGGGTGGCACTGATGGGCACTGATAGATGTTACTGATAGGTACCACTGATAGATAGCACTGATAGGTACCCCTGATAGATAGCATTGATTGGCACTGATAGGATCGACCCCTTACTCTGATCTGTGATCAGCCGAGTCTCATAGGGACGCAGGGGGCGCGCAGGCCGCTCGGGCATGGGAGGACGTCTATTGACATACTCCCGGCAAAGTCAGTCCACGCTGTAGCCGTCATTCGGCTATAGCACGGATCTGAAGGAGTTAAAGCAGTGTTCCAGTGTGGGGAAAAAAAAAATTAAAAGTCATAGTTAGTAAAGTTGAATAAAGACAACAGTCCATCCTGAGTAAGTGTGGGTACGTGTCTACAATTGTCCCTATCCCTGTACATTGTGTTTCATTAAGATGCTCATCTATTATATTATTATTTATTTAAGGTACCCATATAGCGCCGTCAATTTACACAGCGCTCCACACATACATCACACACTCACATCAGTTCCTACCCTCAAGGATCCCACAATCCAAGGTCCCCAACTCACATTCATATACTAGGGCCAATTTTGGACAGAAACCAATTAACCTACCAGCATGTCTTTGGAGTGTGGGAGGAAACCGGAGTACCCGGAGGAAACCCACGCAGGCACAGGGAGAACATGCAAACTCCAGGCAGGTAGTGTCGAGGTTGGGATTACAAACCAGCAACCCTTTTTACTGCTAGGCGAGAGTGCTACCCACTACACCACTGTGCCACAAATACTGTAGCTGCTGACTTTTAATAAAAGGACACTCACCTGTCCAGGGAGCCCATGATGTCGGCATCCCAAGCTGATCTGTCCATCTGCTTTGGGTGCAGGCGCTAGCATTGCAAGTAAGGGTCCCAAAGAAAACATGCCAAAAGTTACCAAAAAGAAAAAAAAAATCCAAAAACGAGGGGGGGTTCAATTGTTTGGGATTGAGTTCTCATTTTGCCCAGAACTCCACTTTAATACTTTGTGGCATAAATTCAACAAGGTGTTGTAAACATTCCTCAGAGATTTTGGTCCATATTGACATGATAGCATCACACAGTTGCTGCAGATTTGTCGGCTGTACGTCCATGGTGCGATTCTTCCGTTCCACCACATCCCAACGGTGCTCTATTGGGTTAAGATCTGGTGACTGTGGAGGTCATTGGAGTACAGTGATCTCATTGTCATGTTCAAGAAATCAATGGTGAGATGATTTGAGCTTTGTGACATGGTGCATTATCCTGCTGGAAGGAGCCATCAGAAGTTGAGTACACTGTAGTCATAAAGGGATGAACATGGCATTTAAACGTTGCTCAATTGGTACTAAGGGGCCCAAAGTTTGCCAAGAAATTATCCCTCACATCATTACACCACCAGCCTGAACTGTTGATATAAGGTAGGATGGATCCATGCTTTCATGTTGTTTATGCCAAATTCTGACCCTACCATCTGAATGTTGCAGCTGTAATCGAGACTCATCAGAGCAGGCAACGTTTATCCAATCTTCTATTGGCAAATTTTGGTGAGCCTCTGCAAGTTGTAGCCTCAGTTTCTTGTTCTTAGCTGTCAGGAGTGGCACCCGGTGTACTGCTGTAGCCCATCTGCTTCAAGGTTCAATGTGTTGTGCATTCAGAGATGGTATTCCGCATACCGCATATCCCACCGCTCCTTTCCGTTGGGGTCCCCCAAGGTTCTGTTCTTGGACCTCTCCTTTTCTCAATCTACACCACCTCCTTGGGTCAGTTGATTGCCTCCCACGGCTTTAAATATCATCTCTACACTGATGACACCCAAATCTATCTCTCCACCCCCCAGCTCTCTCCATCTGTCTCCTCACGCATTACCAACTTACTAGCAGACATATCAGCCTGGATGTCACATCACTTTCTCAAACTCAACCTATCCAAAACCGAGCTCATGATATTTCCTCCCTCAGGTGTCACTTCCCCTGATTTCCCTGTCAAGATCAACGGCTCAACTATCAACCCATCTCCCCACGCCAAGGTCCTAGGTGTAATCCTGGACTCTGAACTAACCTTTTGACCCCACATTCTATCACTATCCAAAACTTACCACCTCAATCTTCGCAACATCTCCAAGATACGCCCCTTCCTAACCAATGACACCACAAAGCTTCTAATCCACTCCCTGGTCATCTCCCGCCTCGACTACTGCAACTCCCTCCTCATTGGTTTACCTCTAAATAGGCTATCCCCACTTCAGTCCATCATGAACGCTGCTGCCAGGCTCATCCACCACACAAACCGCTCAGCATTTGCTATACCCCTCTGCCAATCCCTCCATTGGCTGCCACTCAGTCACCGAATTAAATTCAAGATACTAACTATAACGTACAAAGCCATCCACAACCTGGCCCCCAGCTACATCTCTAACCTAGTCACAAAATACCAACCTAATCATTCTCTTCGCTTCTCCCAAGACCTCCTGCTCTCAAACTCCCTTGTCACCTCATCCCATGCTAGCCTTCAGGACTTCTCCAGAGCCTACCCCATCCTCTGGAATGCTCTACCCCAATCCGTCCGATTTTCTCCTACTTTATCCACTTTCAGACGATCCCTGAAAACTCATCTCTTCAGAGAAGCCTATCTGGCCCCCACCTAACAACTCTACATTTATCTTCTCAATCAGCACATCACCCATAGTTATTACCTCCTGTATCTCTTGACCTTCTCTCTTAAATTGTAAGCTCTAAGGAGCAGGGCCCTCTGATTCCTACTGTATCAAATTGTATTGTATTTGTACTGTCTACCTTCAAGTTGTAAAGCGCTACGTAAACTGTTGGCGCTATATAAATACTGTATAATAATAATAATAATAATAATACCTTGTTTGTAACGAGTGGTTATTTGAGTTACTGTTGCCTTTCTATCATCTTGAACCCATTCTCTGCCCATTCTCCTCTGACATTAACAAGGCATTTTCGGCCACACAACCGCCTCTTACTGGATATTTTCTCTTTTTCGGACCATTCTCTGTAAACCCTAGAGATGGTTGTGCGTGAAACTCCCAGTAGATCAGCAGTTTTTCATATACTCAGACCAGCCCGTTTGGCACCAACAATCATGCCACATTCAAAGTCATTTAATCCCCTTTCTTCCCCATTCCGATGCTTGGTTTAAACTTCAGCAAGTTGTCTTGCCATGTGATTGGCTGATTAGCAATTTGTGTTACCAAGCAATTAAACAGGTGTACCTAATAAAGTGACTTGTGAGTGTAGGTGTCTGTTTTCAGACATTTCGTTCCCCTGCTTAGCACCTCCCCAGATTCTGGGGTCCTTTGCGCTGGGAAAAACTGCTTAGTACAACCTCCTGCATTCATGAAGTGTCCTGCCACCACCTGAGAACACGTTATACAAAGTTTCTGTTCTGTCTCCTGACTGACATGTGAATAAGTGTGGGCCACCCTCTGTCCTCAGTCCTGGAGGTTTCCTGGACAGCCTTATGGCTCATGGAACAATTCTCCAACTCCTTCCATGTTGCACTCCCCCACCCATCTCTCTCCCTTGCACTGCTATATTCTCCTTATGTATGTCTGCTTCTCTCCCCCTTTTTCCTCATCCAGTGCCCTCAGAGGAGGGATTTCATGTAAAAGGAATATGGACTGTGGACCGCCCCCACTTAAATCACACAGCAAAGAGAGTAGGCAGTCTCAGTTAAAGGAGACATACACAGTCAAGGCAGGCACATGCAGTCAGAGCTAACATACACAGTGAAAGCTGTTGAAGCTGGCACATACAGTCATGGCAGGCATGTGTAGTCAGAACAGAGAAGATTCATACCCAGGAAAGGCACAGACACAGCAAACACAGTCAGAGCAGGCACTTGCAGTCAGGGAAGGCACATACAGAGCACACAGAATCAATAATAACTTTAGCAGCATAAAGCTTTATAAAATAAAAAATGGAGTTCTTGTGAGCAACTAAAATGTAAATGTAGATATCTTGAGCAAGCAGCAAATAACACACTCCCAATATAAATGTGCATATGAACCAAAACAATTAATGCTGCGCTAATACCTTATCAAACCTCTGACTGTGTCAGACTAATACCATGTGCAAGTATAAGTGCCAATGTTAAATGAATACAATACTATTAATAACAACATATCTTCTTATGGCAGTCCAAAAAATATATACAGTGTTCCAGTGCAATTTGATACAATATATAATAAGTGTCCAAAAACAAGATGACAAACTTCCCGAATCTTCACAGATCCTCAAAAAACCGTGCCTTATATGAATCCACCACAGGCCTCCCCCATTAAAAATGTGCTCACCTTAAAGAGGAAGTAAACCCTGATGGGTTTTACTTTTTCTTTATTCCTCTGCAAAGTAAAAGCATAATGGGCTAGTATGCACAGCATACTAGCCCATTATGTGGCACTTACCTGCAAACGAAGTCCGTGATGTCCCTGCTGGTGGAAGCATCCATTATAATCCCTCTTCCTTCCGGGGCCACGGACTCCGGCTCTGTCACTGGCCAGAGCTGGTCACGGCACACTCTGGGGAAGAAACAGCACGGAGGGCCGTTTCTTCACTGTGCATGCGCCGATGACATTATCGGTGCACTACAAGGTAAGTATCTCCTAAACTGTGCACGTTTAGGAGATATTTTCAGTACATATAGGTAGGCCTATATGTAAAAATGTCTCGGGGGTTTACAACCACTTTAAGATGTGTGACCTCACAATTAAGTTCGGTCAAAATAAGCGTTTTAGTCACTCTGGACAAACAGGTATATGTTTTTCCTATTTCTGCTCTGTCAATATTCCTCCATAATGACTCGATATATGTGGAAAAAGGGCTCCATATAGTGCTTATATCGTTTTGAACATAATACCATTTAATACCATTAATTAAAATATGTGCATAAAACTCACATTCAATGGGTGCTCCGACATATAGCAAATAAAATCTATGATGCTGCAGCAAATACGTGCCTCCTCGCTGCAGCATTGTGGATTTTATTTGCTATACGCTGTTTACAGTTGGTGCACTGGAGCACCCATTGAATGTGAGTTTTATGCACATATTTTAATAAATGGCATTACCGTATATACTCGAGTATAAGTCGTTCCGAGTATAAGTCGAGGCCCTAATTTACCACAAAAAAAATGGGGAAAATGCATTGACCCAAGTATAAGACGAGGGTGAGAAGTGCACAGCTACTGTAGGTGGAAAAAGATGGTCAACAATGCCCATCTGCAGCTGTATACCTCCCTGTGTCCTGTGCATATGTGCATATGTGTCATGTGTCCTGTGTATATATGTGCATGTGTATATGTACCTGTGTCATGTATATATGTGCATGTGTATATGTACCTGTGTCATGTGTATATGTACTTGTGTCATGTATATATGTGCATGTGTATATGTACCTGTGTCATGTGTATATGTACCTGTGTCATGTGTATATGTACCTGTGTCCTGTGTATGTGTCATGTGTATATGTACCTGTGTCATGTGTATATGTACCTGTGTCATGTGTATATGTACCTGTGTCCTGTGTATGTGTCATGTGTATATGTACCTGTGTCATGTGTATATTTACCTGTGTCATGTGTATATGTACCTGTGTCATGTGTATATGTACCTGTGTCCTGTGTATGTGTCATGTGTATATGTACCTGTGTCATGTGTATATGTACCTGTGTCATGTGTATATGTACCTGTGTCCTGTGTATGTGTCATGTGTATATGTACCTGTGTCATGTGTATATGTACCTGTGTCATGTGTATATGTACCTGTGTCATGTGTATATGTACCTGTGTCCTGTGTATGTGTCATGTGTATATGTACCTGTGTGCATGTGTCTGTGTGCATGTGTCTGTGGGCATCCTACCTGTGTCCTGTGCATCCTCCGTGTGCCGCTCTGCACCGATCACCGTGTAGTATTCGGCAGCCATTCACTGTTCAAAAGCCACGCCTCCTCCTCATCCAAAAAACTCCATTTCCCAGCAGTCAGCGGTCAGCCTATCATGGACCCTCTTTCATCCTCATACCACGGACGAGGATGAGAGAATGTCCGTGATAGGCTGTACACTGACTGCCTATTACAGACGAGGAGGCTTTTGAACTGTGAGAGCCCAGAGCCACTGCCGAGTCTATGCAGCACACGCTGGCCGCTGTCTGCCTGCATGACACGCTGATCATGCAGACAGACGGCGGTGACTCGTGTATAAGTCGAAGGGGGCACTTTCAGCCTCAAAAAAGGGGCTGAAAAATTTGACTTATACACGAGTATATACGGTATGTTTAAAATGATATAAGCACTATATGGAGCTCTTTTTCCACATATATCAAGTCATTATGGAAAAATATCGACAGAGCAGAAAGGAGAAAAAACATCCTCTGTTAGTCCAGAGTGACTAAAAACGCTTATTTTGACCAAACTTAATTGTGAGGTCACACACCTAAAGGTGAGCACATTTCTAATGGGGGAGGCCTGTGGTGGATTCATATAAGGCACATTTTTTGAGGATCTGTGAAGATTCGGGAAGTTTGTCATCTTGTTTTCGGACACTTATTATATATTGTATCAAATTGCACTGGAACACTGGATATATTTTTTGGACTGCCATAAGAAGATATATTGTTATTAATAGTATTGTATTCATTTAACATTGGCACTTATACTTGCACATGGTATTAGTTTGACACAGTCAGAGATTTGATAAGGTTTTAGCGCAGCATTAATTGTTATTAGTTCATAATAAAGCTTTGCTGTCTATATTTAAAAATATTTTTCAGGATTACTTTTCTGCTTTTGAGTTTGAATCTGCAAAACAATCACATAGGACCATAGATTGATAAATACTTGACTATTAGGGATGAGCTTCGGATTCAAATTGAAGTTGGGTTCACAATAAACCCAACCCATTTGCAGCTTGCTGACTCGGCCAAACGAATGCAGCCATTCTTCGTCATAGCAGGCAACTACTATTGTTGCACTTCCTGGCCTATGAGCTTAGGTCAAATGGCTTAGAAGGTGCGATAATGGGGAGCGGTTCTTATGTGACAGCCCTTCACTATAAAAGAGTAAGATTTTTAGAAACTAAGTTGAAAATGTGCTTAGCTGGCACAGAGCAAGGACTGTTACTGTTATTCTACAATATCAGACTTTCAGTGGAGGAGGTACATCATGAGGCAACACAAATATGCAATAAAATCAAACTGTTTATTTATATATTATTAAAAAACATACAAAATGCGCCCTTTAGAAGGGTCTACGACCCACAAATATGGTTAAAACACATGTAACAGTCACAACATCTTAGACAAAAGAAATTGGCCCCTCAAAGAGAGATAATAATTCTTATAAACAGAAATATTTCAATTACGGAATAATTGTAGAGATAATTATAGAGCTGTACATTTCATGTCAACACGTTTCACAGAAAATACAGATTCCTATAATATCCAACTGCTTAGCCCCTGGGCCATTAGGTACAAAGATGATGGCTTTAGCTTTTTTTTTTTTTTTTTTTTTTTTAAAGAGCAAACTTTCATATAGCATTCAATTCAGACCTTTAACTGCTTGATAAAAAAAAAAATCAGGTGTCACAGCCAAAACCTAAAGAAGTCTTTTCTTTCAAGTTATAAATTATGTTAGTGCTGCTGTTACTGTATTTAAGCCAAACAAGAGTTTAAATGTAAAAAAAAAAAAAACTACTGCATATGCACTGTCTGTGAGAATTGTACTGTTCTGTAACACATATATCTAAAGACATCTCTCAAGCATCTAATTAAAAAAAAAAATTAAGTAGCCCTCAGTGTTGCTCCCCCCACACTGCAAGGGTAAGTAGGGTAAGCAGTTTTCCCTCCAGCCCTCTTCGTTGTAGTTGGGCCCTCTGCTGCCTCGCTTACAATACAGGAGTGCTGGCTCTCATGGGTGTAGCATAAGGGGTTGCAGGGGTCACAATCGCCACACCACGCCTAGTTTCAGAGGGCCCTGCAGCCTCCCTGTCCAGCTCCGATCTGCCCTGGGCCCCACAGCCATGCTCCATTACTGGGCTTCCATTTTGCCTTCCACAGTCCACACCCCTCTGTTCTCATTGGCTGGGGAGAAGCTGTGAGCCATTTCCTGAATGGAGAGGAGCGCGGGGTGAGAACAGCCCAGGATAGGGAAGTGTCTGTGCTGTGTGCTGGCAACATGGAATGGTAACCAAGCTCAGCAAGTTAAGAGGATGAGAGTGCCGTCCTGTAGCCATGATGGGACTGATGTCACTGGTGAGGTAAGACAGCGCTCAGTGTCTTCTAGTTACTAGCTTGGATTCTCTGTACCCCCCCACCCAGGGATATCCACTTACCCCACTTCCCTGACAACTGAGGAAAAGACACGCACCTCCGGGAGGTGACCTACCCCCAACACCGACAGAGAAACCTTCAGAAATTGCTAAAACAAATCCCTTACCACCTCCTGAGGGGCTGCAGGCTCCAGATTTCGCTTTGCCCCCCCCCCGATCTAAGTTGCGCCTCCCCCCCATTAGGGTGATCCCTGTCCTCTAATATAAGGAGGAACTCTGGGAACTCAAAACTCTTAAGCCACTTTGAGTATCTTGGCGTGCGGTAGGTGTATCTGCACACGCGGTGGAAGTGGTGGGTGGTAGTGGGGGGGGGCCCAGGTCAACTTTTGCATCGGGGCCCACAAGCTTCAAGCTATGCCTCTGCTGGCTCTGCATTGTACATGGTGACGTCAGAGTGCCTGTAACAGACGAAGCACTGAAAACAAGCGGCTTTGGAGGACCTGTCTCATGGCAAAGATGGAGTCTGTGCGAGTGAAGAATAAGGTACACTGCTTTAAATGGTACCCTCGGCAAAAATGGCCTAGGCATTTAGCCCATGCAGTGTGGGGGGGGAGGGGACTGGAGATTAATTTAAACATTTAACAGATTTGTCATTAAAGTGGTTCTAAAGCCTAAACATTTTTTACCTTAAAGCAGAGCTTCAGGCTCCTTCAGAAAAAAATAAAAGTCAGCAGCTACAAATACTGTAGCTGCTGACTTTTAATATTAGGACACTTACCTGTCCACAAATCCAGCAGTGTCTGCACCCATCTTGTGTAAGTGAAACCGGCAGTGAAGCCTTGCGGGTTTTCAGCCGGTTCCCTACTGCGCATGCGTGAAGCGTGCTGCGCTTTGTGAATGGCCCAGCGACGGGGGAAGGAGGTGGGGGACTGAACTTTCAGATGAATTCGTTGTGGCAAAGTCATCCTGAAGTGGGAGCAGGTACCTTTCAAAACCAGATACCTGCTTCCCCCCTTTGCTGCCACATTTGGCACCTATCAGGGGGAAGCAGGTACCTGTTTTTGACAAATAAGGAGGCAAAATAAGCGGAGCTTTCCCTTTTGGGTGGAGCTCCACTTTAATGAAGTTCTTGCATTAAGGTAAAAACAGTTTAGGCATTGATTTTGGCACCTCACCCCCTAATACTTACCTGAGCCCTCATTTGATCCAGCACCGTGCACGTCTGCATCTCTTCTCTCCCCTCACTTCCGGGTCTCACTGGCTTTGCTGGGGCACCGGGAGCCATTGGCCATCAAAGCCAGTGACTAGGAAGGGGGCGTGGCCAAGTCCCGCTGTCTGTGACAATGTTCGCAGCAGCGGGGCTCGGGAGCGAACATGTACGAGTGCCCCCTTGGGAAGCAGCTTCCCCTGGGGGCGCTGGACAGAGAGAAGGATAGACAACTGGCAGGGGACCTGAGAAGAGAAGGTTCCAGGCCGCTCTGTGCAATTCCAGGTAAGCAGGCAGAGAGCAGGTAAGTCTAGAGATGTTTGTTATCTCAAAAAAAAAAAAAAACATCCTTTACAACCACTTTAACATAGGACAAGAACTGAAATATAAAAAAGATACATAAGAAGAGGGGTTTTTACATTTAGAAAAATACTGTTCAGGTAAATAGTCTAAAACTCAGAACTGTCTGTCTAAAACAGAAATGGTTGGTAACTTTTTCATAAGCTATTTCATATCACTAATTTCCAGGTTTATGGGAGGCCTTAGTTTATTATCACTGTTGTGTAAGGGTAGGATATAAAAACTGGCCTCAGGATTTGTTTATAGATTTGGGAGCAAGCTGAGAATTCAAACCCCTACTTTATGACTGAATGCCGCCTCTATGAACACTTCACCAGCTATTCTAGAAGAGTGTCTAGCATTCAAATATCACTTGAGAGGATTAGAATACACAGCAAGAGAGAACAGTGTCAGTCAATAATGCTCACTTAACACTCTTATCACTTAAATCCATTCCCAATTTATATCTTTTCTTAAAACATTGTTATTTCATTTTATCAGTTGATCATTTTAAGTTTGCTGCTGCCTTAAGTCTTTATATTTGAAGCTGGATTTATTTTTATGAGCCAACATAAGGTATTGGAAGCTGGCCAAAAGGTCCTGAATGCTGTCCTACATAAGAAAGTACATATCGTTCTAAGGGTCAGGGATTAACACTTGCTAAATCAAACCTTGTCTAACTGTAATTTACAACAGTACTAGACTTCAAACCTTTTATGAGGAACCATCTCTAAGTTCAGCACGTTTTTTTCTATACTCGGTAAATCACATTTCTAAATATAGTCACTTTCTGCCTAATGTCTCAATGCTGAATCTATAATTATCAATAGGGTTGTGTGGATCCACTGATTGGCTCCCCCGCTGGCCAATAGGAACACGCGCCCACTAAAAGCAAGTGCACAAGCAGACGTACACCTACGGCAATCCACGTAGCCGAGCCACCTTCTATAACTGCGGCGGGTGGTCGGAAAGTGGTTAAATATTTACAAATGCAAAAAAAAAAGAAATTTGGAATATAATATAGAAACATAGCAAATATTTATACTGTAATCAGAAAACCAGCACTGCGTTTCTGAATAAGCCCTCTCAGAGCTCATTTACACTTGTAGTTTGGAGAGCGCTAAAAACAGGTGGTTGAGCTGTGTTTGTACTCCTCACTCTGCAAAGGCAGCCAGACTGGAGTGTACACATACTGCAGGGGGGATGCTTTGCTTTGCAGCCACGGCAAAAATAATCCTGCTGTTGTTTTTGACAGGCAGTGCCATCATCAAAAGTGCCCCAATAAAGTCAATGAGGCCCTGCCACAACTTGCCTTTTGTTATCCACAGGGTTGCAGCATAGAGGTGCACATAGGTGTGCACAGCCTATTGCATTAGGGTGTGCACACTAAAGCTCAAACACACATGCATGTATGCTGCATATATAAATATACACACAGTGGGGACAGAAAGTATTCAGTCCCCCTTAAATTTTTCACTCTTTGTTATATTGCAGCCATTTGCTAAAATCATTTAGGTTCATTTTTTTTCCTCATTAATGTACACACAGCACCCCATATTGACAGAAAAACACAGAATTGTTGACATTTTTGCAGATTTATTAAAAAAGAAAAACTGAAATATCACATGGTCCTAAGTATTCAGACCCTTTGCTCTGTATTTAGTAGAAGCACCCTTTTGATCTAATACAGCTATGAGTCTTTTTGGGAAAGACGCAACAAGTTTTTCACACCTGGATTTGGGGATCCTCTGCCATTCCTCCTTGCAGATCCTCTCCAGTTCTGTCAGGTTGGATGGTAAACGTTGGTGGACAGCCATTTTTAGGTCTCTCCAGAGATGCTCAATTGGGTTTAAGTCAGTGCTCTGGGTGGGCCATTCAAGAACAGTCACGGAGTTGTTGTGAAGCCACTCCTTTGTTATTTTAGCTGTGCGCTTAGGGTCATTGTCTTGTTGGAAGGTAAACCTTTGGCCCACTCTGAGGTCCTGAGCACTCTGGAGAAGGTTTTCATCCAGGATATCCCTGTACTTGGCCGCATTCATCTTTCCCTCGATTGCAACCAGTTGTCCTGTCCCTGCCGCTGAAAAACACCCCCACAGCATGATTCTGCCACCACCATGCTTCACTGTTGGGACTGTATTGGACAGGTGACGAGCAGTGCCTGGTTTTCTCCACACATACCGCTTAGAATTAAGGCCAAAAAGTTCTATCTTGATCTCATTAGACCAGAGAATCTTATTTCTCACCATCTTGGAGTCCTTCAGGTGTTTTTTTAGCAAACTCCATGCGGGATTTCATGTATCTTGCACTGAGGAGAGGCTTCCGTCGGGCCACTCTGCCATAAAGCCCCGGCTGGTGGAGGGCTGCAGTGATGGTTGACTTTCTACAACTTTCTCCCATCTCCCGACTGCATCTCTGGAGCTCAGCCACAGTAATCATTGGGTTCTTCTTTACCTCTCTCACCAAGGCTCTTCTCCCCCGATAGCTCAGTTTGGCTGGACGGCCAGCTCTAGGAAAGGTTCTGGTCATCCCAAATGTCTTCCATTTAAGGATTATGGAGGCCACTGTGCTCTTAGGAACCTTAAGTGCAGCAGAAATTTTTTTGTAACCTTGGCCAGATCTGTACCTTGCCACAATTCTATCTCTGAGCTCTTCAGGCAGTTCCTTTGACCTCATGATTCTCATTTGCTCTGACATGCACTGTGAGTTTTAAGGTCTTATATAGACAGGTGTATGGCTTTCCTAATCAAGTCCAATCAGTATAATCAAACACAGCTGAACTCAAGTGAAGGTGTAGAACCATCTCACGGATGATCAGAAGAAATGGACAGCACCTGAGTTAAATATTTGAGTGTCACAGCAAAGGGTCTGAATACTTAGGAGTCGGACCATGTGATATTTCAGTTTTTCTTTTTTAATAAATCTGCAAAAATGTCAACAATTCTGTATTTTTCTGTCAATATGGGATGCTTTATGTACATTAAAGAGGGAAAAAATGAACTTAAATGATTTTAGCAAATGGCTGCAATATAACAAAGAGTGAAAAATTTAAGGGAGGTCTGAATACTTTCCGTCCACATTTTATAGATCTATCTATATATAGATCGATCGATCTATCTATCTATCTATCTATCTATCTATCTATCTATCTATCTATCTATCTATCTATCTATCTATCTATCTATCTATCCCTATATACCTACATTCTTCCTTGCGGTGCTCTGCTCTGCCGACACGTTATCTCCTTGCCTGCAGATTCAGAGTAAAGGAGAAATGCTTCCACACTTCTCTTATAAGCAGTAGGAGATCTTTACCATCTCCCCACCGTCACACAGAGCGATAATGCTAATGCAAAAGGAGTGATTAGGGTGTGCCCAGGCACATTTTAGCACACCTAGGGGGTTATTTACTAAAGGCAAATCCACTTTGCACTGCAAGTGCACTTGAAAGTAAAATCACTGTAAATCCGAGGGGGACATGCATGGAAAATAAAAAACAGCATTTTAGCTTGCACATGATTGGATGATAAATTCAGCAGAGCTTCCACTCATTTCGGATCTACCCCTTAGATTTAGAGCGACTGCATTTCCAAGTGCACTTGCAGTGCAAAGGGGATTTACCTTTCGTAAATAACCCCCCCTGTGCGCACGCCTATGGTGAGGAGGCAACATATCACAGCAGCGACAGATCTTGTGGCAGCAATTTCTGCATCTGTGTCTCACAGCAGCATGTGGCTGAGGCACAGGATAGGGTCCTCGCTCTTAAACTGCTGGCAACCAGCGGTAGCAGACCCACAATAGTAGCCCTGGGCCCTCTCTCCTGGCTCACAGTAAAGCTCCTGGGAAAACACACTGGCCCCAGCCCTGTCTATGGACTCTAGCAGCAAAAAGTCCCTCTGAGCAAAATATATTTAATGCTTCTCTGTAATACATATATTACATGTACAATATCTTGTTTGTTTAATCCCTAAAATTTAAATTGATGTAAATACAGAAAAAATGTCTATTAATCTGCCAGAAATTCTGTTTATATCTTAGGTCGGCCATAGACGGTTCGAATCTTGAGTCCCTGCAGAACCGGTCGAGATTTGAACCATGTATGGGCCGACTGAATGTATTCAAGTTGATCGATTGATCTACTCGGGTACAACCAGCCTGTCAGATGTTACAAGGCATGGATTGTATTTATTTCCTAGCAAAACCTACTGTCTTGACACCCAAGAATCCTCCCCACACAATGTATGTAAAAAAAGGGCTCTTGGGATGTGTAGTTCTGGAGATGAGGCTGCATCATTAGAAACTGAGTTAGTAGCAGTTCCCTCCACAATCATTTTATATGCCTGTTGATCATGTCACAGAGTGTGATATAAGCTGGTTTCTTCCTCTTGTCTGGGCTCGACTAAACACAGCAGCCTCTGCAAAAAAAAAAAAACTTGGTATTGGATGAAACTGCATTTTTTTTCAGAGGCAGGCTGCAATTTCCTTCATAGGCCCAAAATATGTATTATGTCATTAAAAAAATGTTTCCAAAGTGTGCATCCAAATGCAAAAAGCAGATAAATATTCAGGAACTCTTTTGTATCCATTAATGTAGTTAATTTAAGCTGCCTACAAAGATTACATGTTTACAAACCATGCAAGCACAACCAGGCTGGCAAATAATTTTTGGGAAAATCCTTGTAGAAACATGCAAGTTCTCATTTAGGGTGTGTGGGCACTGCAGGTACTAACTTGTCCCAACAGTGATTGGCCTAGAAATCCATCCCAGTCAATCAAATTTTCCCTGTGGCCAGAAGTGCCTGAAAACATACAAATTTTCCCCAAACCAGGGGCAGATCCAGAGTCTAATCTCGGGAGGGGCACTACCAAAATTTTTGCAGGCAATTTGTAGGGAAAATGGCTGGTGTTGGTGCTTCAATCATCACGGCACCATGGTTAATATGGCGTCAGGATGATTGAAGTGCATTATTTCTCTTATTATATTGTAATATAAAATTAAATAGTTCAACTCACCATAATGCAGAATCAGTGGGAGCCCTGAGTGTGTCACTGTCACCTGCCTTCAGATGGGGCTTGTCACTTGCTACGTCGCCTGTTATCAGATGCAGATTGTCACTGTCAGTGGCCTGTGACAGTGTCCCTGTTGTCCCAAAGTGAGGCCTGCACAGTAATGGCAGTCCTCTTTTAGATGCAGAAATGGGGGCGGTGAGAGACAGTGGAGTCTCCAGCTTTCATATTTAGGCAGGGCACATGGGGGGACAGGGACAAAAGTAGGGGTCCAACTATAAAATGCAATTATATATACACACACACTCATATAAATACACAGTGTCTTGAAAAAGTTTTGGTGGTTGCAGCCATGTGGAGAGGAGCACAGAGAGGGAGCAGCCAGGTGGAGGGGAGGACGGAGTGGGAGCAGCCAGGTGTAGGGGAGGACAGGGTGGGAGCAGCCAGGTGGAGAGGAGGACAGGGTGGATGTAGCCAGGTGTAGGGGAGGACAGGGTGGGAGCAGCCAGGTGGAGGGGAGGACAGGGTGGATGCAGCCAGGTGTAGGGGAGGACAGGGTGGGAGCAGCCAGGTGGAGGGGAGGACAGGGTAGATGCAGCCAGGTGGAGGGGAGAACAGGGTGGATGTAGCCAGGTGTAGGGGAGGACAGGGTGGGAGCAGCCAGGTGGAGGCGAGGACAGGGTAGGAGCGGCCGGGTGGAGGGGAGGACAGGGTAGATGCAGCCAGGTGTAGGGGAGGACAGAGTGGGAGCAGCCAGGTGGAGGGGAGGACAGGGTAGATGCAGCCAGGTGTAGGGGAGGACAGAGTAGGAGCAGCCAGGTGGAGGGGAGGACAGGGTGGATGTAGCCAATGATAAGATCCTGTACCTCCATGGAAGCCTGCATCCCGCCTCCCCCTCATCCCCTCGCTCCCCCACCTGGAGGTAAGTTCTTGCCTTGGAGGATATTAATAGAATCACTGGCTCCCTCCACCCGACAGCCTCATGGTCCCTCTTCTCCTCTCTTCCTCTTCCCCCTCCCGCTCGGCATGCTGGGGGCTGCAGTCCTCTCAGGGAATCATCCTGGGGCCTGCTGGTATCCGGGACTACATGTTCCATAATCCTCTAGCCGCTAGTTTCCCAGCCATTGGCCCTAAATGTAGCCAATAGGAGGGCATTGCCAAGTGAATGCTCGGCTCAAGGAGGAGAAGGAGGGGTAGAAATCCCCCACAGCTGGGGCTCTGCCTGTGTCACTCCCTTCACAGAGCCTGTCAGTTTCGGCACCACTGCCCTGTGTCAGCAACGGCTGATGGGGGGTCAGCATCAGCACAGCCTGCTCACTATTTTCTCGGGGGGGGGGGGGGGTGGCAATTGAACCGTTGCCCACCCCGGATCCGTCCCAAGCCCAAACCCATTGTACCCTGTTTCCCCGAAAATAAGACCTAGCGTGATTGTCAGTGATGGCTGCAATATAAGCCCCACCCCCCAAATAAGCCCTACCCTGTTTCCCCGAAAATAAGCCCTACCCTGAAAATAAGACCTACAAGGACTTTAACTAGGGCTTATTTGGGGGGTAGGGCTTATATTGCAGCCATCACCGACAATCACGCTAGGTCTTATTTTTGGGGAAACAGGGTAGCTCACAGTTGCCTGAATACCTGATAAGTGCCTGTATCTGATCAGATGCAGACACTTTTCGGCTGATAATTTTACACCTGATTTGGGTGATTTTTAAATCAACTTTTAGTGAGAGTGGTGGTGCATGCAGGGCCACCCACAGATTGAACTTAGGCGGATTCAGCAGGAATTGGCGGAAATTCGACCCATCTTTAGACAATTTAAATGTTCAGATTGGTTGACCATTTTCAAATGTCTTCAAGTACCTTAACATGTTACAAAGTTTGTGCTTATTAGTAGAACTCCACCTGTTTTTTAATTTAACCTTTTGCTATCAAATCTCCAAACAAAGATTTTAAGCCTTTGAAAACCTTTTTAACACGACTCCATTCCTGAGTCAACCAGTTCTGCGGTTGGATTTTGCATATTTAGTTAACTTTAATCTACTTTCAGCTAATCCCTATTTTGAAACCATATTTGGCTGCTTTGTGCTGAAAAAGCCGGCGCTGTCATGGTAATGCTTTGCTAACCTCATTTACATGTACTGAGATCAATCGCTGACCTGCTTTGTTTAAACGAGCTTATTGAATTAGACAAGTACAATTAACTGTGTAATAGTTACTTTGTTTTCAGGCAGGACATTTTCTACCTGATCTCGCCTGGGCTCTTCTCTTTCAGCGTGCAGAGCAGGTCTTGGAAATCTCATCCCAGACACGCTGCCAAGAGGGGAGAAGGAAAGCAACAGACTCGGCTAATTTGGCAGTCTGGAGAGAGGAGAAAAAAAAATATATTTTATTTCCTTGAATTAAATGTACTGTAACTAATACGCATTGAATACATGTTTACATTCCACCATTTGCCGTATGTAGAAGCTATTTCCGTCACTTGATTAAAACAGTTTTTACAAATGTGTAAAAGGGCCATTAGCAGACATAATATGTTTTCATTACAGAATTGCGTGCATACAAAAACTCTATTATTATTATATGTTAGTGTTTAAGACAATAGTCCGTTTGCATAATACTGCAGCTATAGACATTTGATTGTAGATGGATTTGACAACTGCTATTGTTTTTCCCAGGATTAAGCCAGTGTTGAGGTTTTCTTCTTTCTCCCCCTCTGTTCTCAATTGTATAAAGCATATAGGTTGATAAAAAATCCTTTTCTTTTTAAAATATCTTTGATGGTTCCATCTGACTTCATATGCAATATGCCTTCATGCATTCATATCTAACATCTGCCTAAAGTGGAACTCCAGGCAAACTGCTAAAAAACAAGTTGAATTACATATATGTTTACTATGATATGTACCAAAGGTTTTGAAATTCTGTTAAGCACGTTTCACAGGTGTCCACCCTAATGCAGGTTGCCACCAAAAAATTCATAAGAGATTTTCTTCTTAACCAAGCCCAAGGTTTCCGCCATGTGAGAATTCTAGGCCAAAACCAAGACCCACCTCCGCCCCCCATGTGAGAATACTAGGTGTCACGTACCTGGTTGTAGAGTCCGATATGCAGAGGAAGGCTTCTCTTACACCTCTGACTCGAGAACCCCTGATAGAGCAGACAGGGAGCTAGGGAGTGCAGAGTGGCACAAGTGCCTGGCAGGATCACTGATGTAGGGGCTGGTCAGAACTTCTGATGATCCCATGGAGAGACTTCAGAAAGGAAGATGACCGGAACAGCTGGCCGACTAGAGACAGGAACAGACCAGAAGCAGGACACAGCAGTCAGCTGTGTTCTGTAGGTAGGAACACAGATAGGTACAGCCAAGCTGGGTCATACACTAGCAGACAGATCAGGAACAGATGCAGTGGCTGGAGCAGAGTCAGGGTACAGGCCGAGTCAGTAACAGGCGGGCAGCGGGGTAACCAGGGAAAAGACAGAAGCAGAGTCAGGACAAGCCGAGATCAGATGCAGGTGGATAGCAGGAGAAGTCAGGAACAAGCCAAGAGCCAACTGGAACAGGTTTTCAGGGAACGCTGTAGATCAGACAGCATTGAACCTGGGCATCAGTCTCCTTTAAATAATGCATCTGCCGCCAAGAACTGTCACAACGTTCATGTGCGTGTCCCCGTGCGCGCAAACGCACTGCCATTCATGCATCTGCGCATGCGCCAGTGCCGTTCGGCCCTTCTGGTTGGGAAATGGGGCACAGGCGTTCTTCTGCGGCTGACATTTTGATTACTGGCTTGCCCTTCCTGACACTAGGCCAAAGCCAAACCACCCCCCCTCCCGCGAGAATACTAGGCCAAAGCCAAAAAATTAAAGGGGTTGTAAACCCTCGTGTTTTTTCACCTAAATTAAGGTCAAAAAACACCTGGCAGTCACCGGCCCCCCTTTTTACTTACCTGAGCCCCTTCATCCCCTCGGCGGGGGCCTGCTGTCCCTCTCTCCATGGGGCCCCGGTTCTTGATTGGATAGATTGATATCAGCACAGCCATTGGCTCCCGCTGCTGTCAATCAATTCCAATAACGCGGCATTCGTGTCTGTGGATGCAAATGCTGGACTTGGTAGCGCCCGCAAGGTAACCCCCTCGGGAGAGCACTTCTCCTAGGGGGTTATCTGATGCAGGGAGGAGCCACGAGAGCCGCTGGGGGACCCCAGAAGACAATGTTAGGGGCCACTCTGTGCAAAACAAGCTGCACAGTGGAGGTAAGTATGATATGTTTGTTATTTTAAAAAAATAAAAAACAATCCTTTACAATCACTTTAAGCCCCCTTCCATGTGAGAATACTAAGCCAAGTTTTTTTCTTTTTTTCTTCCTGAGTAGGAGGAAAGGGTTGATCCAACTTTTTCCTTTAACTGGTTACTGTCACGGGACCACATCTAACATGGTATGGTATAGGAAACTCTTTCAATTGTTTGTGCTGTTCTCAAATCTGCCTAACAACTTCTCATTTTGTTATGAATGGATCATCCTATAAGCAGTGAGCTGATATCATCCTCTTGTCTCCGTCTGCTTACCTGTCATTTATATAACTTGAGCTGCTGACCGTTATTTTATTCTGGCAGAGTAGCAGAGAAGAAAGGGGGAGAGCCTCCCTTCCTCCCATCCCAGTTGCTTTGTTTAGTTGTGGGCTTTATAGGGGGGAAATATCACCCTACCTTATGCTTGACAGATAAATTAAGGATTTTTTAAGGTTGGCTTTTGGTGTTTTTTACTGAGTTAGTAAGTTAATAATTTAAGTTAATAAAGCACCACAGCCTTTCACCCACTTTGAACCAAATGTATGGTGTCTGTGTATTTTATTTAATTATGATTATGCCTTCCTGTTTACCCATCCATGGTCATTGAGACCAAATATTACATTGTAGAATCAGCAGCATGAAGTGGAAGAAGGAGAATCACCCTCAACTTGATTTTCATTCCTGAATTTAGAATTTACACTCGCTTGAGAAGATAGGGAAGTTGTGCAGGCAAATGAAAGGGTACACTATCCCATTTTGGGGCAAATAATTGAGGAACAGCTGCAGTGTTCAGTGAATAGAATTACAAGTTCACTAACTGATTTTACTTGATGCTCTAAAATGGGATTTTTGGGTACAATTTTTCCACACCTTTTTTCCATATAACTACTTCAGAGTACAACATAAAACATTTAATTGCTTTATAATCCATGAGGTTTACTTTCATGTGACGATTTAGCGTCATGAGATAATGGCTACCTCAATTTTTAACCTCATCTGGAAGCTTCCAGCAGGGAAGGAGTTAACCCTAGACATTTGTGTATAAACTAGGATCACCAACAGATCATCTGGCTGAGACTTTGCCTCTTACTAATCATTGGTTATGTAACCAAGAAGTTAATCTTAGCAACACAGCTCTGTTATTAATACATGCAGGTTCATAATTCTCCACTGGGTGTTTAGCAGCTTGCTGTCCAGTCACATTGCAGAGAAATACCTAAAGGAAATATATTTGTAGCCATGGTTGCTGATTTTCCATCATCTCCTAGTCATCTTCTTGACAAAGTTAATTCTCTTTTTATAAACTCTTCCAGGAGTTTCCTTATTAATAGCCTTTGTCAACATTTCAAGCTACATTTACACCAGAAGCATGCATGGTAGTAGGCATTAAGCTATGCGTGTTTTAGATTAATTGATAAATGCTGCCATTGTTGTTAAAGTACCTGTTCCTAAATTGAATAGCTAAACACAGAGCCTAGCAAACACAAAAAAAAAAAACACACTAGCACAATACATCTAATGTGAACAAAGTCCATATTTAGAAATCCTATATTTTCATTCCCTGAATAAATAGGACAATGTTGTGTGGTATGGATAAATTATCTAATGGTGTACTGTACGCAAGAAGTATTTATGTTTTAAAAGCTTTCTTCAGCCATGTTTTTTGTTACGTAAAAAGCAATTTTTCATCTCCTGTAGGTTTGTAATTACAGTATAGTAATAAATCAAGTAAAATAATATGAATAAAGACAAAAATTACTTTTTGCATAATTTGACTTTAGAATACATCTATATATATGTATATATATACAGTATATGTTTTATGTATTTTTTCTTTTGGATTTGTAATAAAGATACAAAAAATTGATATGACCTGGTTGGTATAACTCCCTATGGGCTCATGCACATGGGTGTACAACATGCTGTTTTCAGAACCCTAATTAACTGCATACAGCTCTGAATGCAGCAGTATTGTCTGCTCTGTGTCGGTCTGCAGTGTTTAGTTGTGACATCCAGAATCTAATTTTGACTGTATTTTACGCTGTACGCATGTAAACATTTGTGCAAATGTTTTATATGCATTCAACCATATGCATCACCACTGCAGCCATGCCTGAGACGTAAGCAAACAATGCGTAGTCAGCAACGGAGGCACATGGGGCAGAATGACCTCAGCCTTGAGTCATTTTAAATGTCTAAAAGGCCAGAGTCATTGAGAATGACTGGAGATCCAGGTCATTCTGCGCCTGGTGGTAGGAAGTGCCTTCCTAAATAATATTCAGCATCCTCTTCTTCACCTCGGGTAGTCACGGACACTGCAGCCTCTACAGGCTTTGCAGCAATTTTGGCCACCAGTCATTATTGTTAATCAGTCATTATCCCGCAACACCCTGAAGGCCTTACGCTGCAGCTACACTTCCAGTCATTATTATAACACCACAGCTATTCTTGGTTTGGAACTCTGCTCATCTTTACTATAGAGACCATCATAGCACTGGTAACCACATAGACATAGTACTACTATGTCTATGTGGTTACCAGCGCTATGAGAGCTGTTACAAAAAAACAAAACACTTAGCAGCACTTCTGAACTTAGAGACTTTATTACCAAAAAACTTTTAGTAGTGCTGCTGACCATAAAGACTCTTGAAGCACTGCTAGCTATAAAGAAAATCATGGCTCTGCTAAGGATAAAAAAAAACCACATACGTTTTAAGCTGTGGCAGGTTTCCGGTCAAGTTCCTCCTCACTTCCTTGCTGGGAATTGATGGAGGATATTGATATTACCTTGATATATCTAATATAGTGAGGAAGGGAGAACCAAATCTCCAACTTCATTTGCAGAAATGCAGCCCCAAACTTGCAAGGAACCTTCACCATGCTTCCTGGTTGCCTGCAGACACTCATATTGGTACTGCTCTCCAGCCCTTTGGTGAACGAACTACCTCCTGCTATAGCCAAATATTTAAAATTTTGTCTCATCGGTCCAGAGCACCTGCTGCCATTTTTCTACACCCCAGTTTATATGTTTTTGTGTATAATTGAGTCGCTTAGCCTTGTTTCCACATTGGAGATATAGTTTTTTGGCCACAATTCTTCAGTGAAGATCACTTCTGGCCAGACTTCTCTGGACAGTAGATGGGTGTAGCTGGGTCCCACTGGTTTCCACCAGTCTGTGCTAATGATACTGCTGGACTTCTTCCAAAGGGAAGTAAGCATGATGTGTCTTTCATCTGCTGCATTAAATTTCCTTGTCCAACCACTGCATCTACGGTCCTCAACATTGCCTGTTTTTTTGTGCTTCTTCAAAAGAGCTTGAACAGCACATCTTGAAACCCCAGTCTGCCTTGAAATCTTTTCCTGGGAGAGACCTTGCTGATGAAGGGTCTTGTTCTTGTGCTCAGTCTTGCCATGGTGTATGACCAATGACATGAAACTGTCTTCCACAACCTCACATTAACAGCAGAGTTTGGCTGTTCCTCGCCTAAGTTTAAGCCTCCTACATCTGTTTCTGTTCCAGTTGATGACTGTGTTGCAACCTACAGTACATATGAAAATAATAATCATTGTCACCTGTTTGGTATAATTGGTTAATCATACAACTGACTCTAATCCTACACAATCCCTGACTATGTGAAAGTGTATAAAGTGTGCAAGTGTAAAAATTGATCCTGGTTTGAAGCCAAAGGGTAGCCACACTAAATATTGATTTGATTTAGATTTTTCTTCTGTTTGCTCACTTAGTATTTTGTAAATTGATAAAAAGAAACAATTACAATATATATTTTGAAAGCATTCTTACTTTACAGCATTTCTTCACACCTACCTAAAAGAAGTTTTAGGACACACTCCTACTGTGTCTCTCCCTGCAGCAGCTCCTACTCCCTTTTCTCCTGCTGCTGCTCAGTTGCTTTCTTTTCTCCAGGTTTGAGTGTCTGCAACTGCTGAGCAATGAACCCATCACTCCACTCTCAATGACCTGTGGTGGGAGGCATCCTTATTGCTAGGGAGCAGCTCCATGCTACCTGATCATCCTCTTCTGCCATGTTTGGCAAATCGGGTTGTGTCGCCCTATTTGAACATCACAACCCTAGAGCTCTGGGCTTGTGACAGCATACATCTTCCTGGCTAAGTACTCATTCCTTGTCCTGAATTACTACTGTAGCTTGACCCCTTAACTAACTCTTGCCTGGACACGGATTATTCTTTTGATTACCTCCTGCCCTGAGAGCCTGCTGTCAGCTAGCTAAGACCACTGCACACTTGGCATCCAACCAGTCACTTCTTCAGGTCACTCACAAATTCTGTACATGCCTTGAACCTTTTCCATATTTTGAGGCCATTTGATGCAGTATGTGAACTCTCCACCCCTGGGGTTGCTGGGCACCATCCCAATATTACGAATATAGCACTGGGATGTACTTCCTGGGGCATCCAGGTATCGGTAGCTTCAAGGCAAAGACAGCTGCTATAGGTGAAACTGTGCGAAAGCCTTGCCATTTTTGCAGAACAGGACAAGAACCAGTAAACATTATAGAATAAAGCCAAAAAATATACAGTATATAACTATTTTGATATCATTCTTGCTATCTTTCATTACCGGTTTTTTGTTCTGTTCTCTGATGTTAGATTGTTAAGAGGACAGATGACAGATAACAGGAAGGGAATTACAGGGCACTCTTCACAAAATTTAGTGAGAACAGCCTGGACAGTATGTACTTCTAAAAACATTTAAAAGAACACACTGAACATCACTGACTAAACAAATATGGACTTTACCACAAACTATATAACTTTCTTAGACTACAGCCTATCTTTAAAATTAATCCATACATTCCAATTCAACAGTTTTGCATCTCCTAAAACGAGAACCAAATTAACTGTGTAGACACCACCGTGACTACTACATAGCAGTGCACTTGATTTATTTCTGCAAACCCACATATAGAAGAAAACAATATACAGTCTTTAGTGTACACATAGAATAAATCACTGTGCTATGAAATCCTAGCGCTGGGGAGTATAAATGTCAGCGTTAAATGTTTCAGACAGTGAACGGTAAACATATGATGTATGGCTTTCTAGTGTTGTTTGTAATGTATTTTCTGTGTATGGCGATACAAACAGATCTATTTGTAGTTTCTTTGCATCACTGGGTAGGTTCAATCATGTCTGAGATTCTCGTGTATATAGGTGTTGTACTGTTTATGTTGCATATAGCTGGGAGAAGCCATTTAGATGGCAAGCACACAAACAATGTAACGCTACATCTATGGCACTAAAGAAAAATCAAGTCTTCTGTAAATCTAGCTTGAAATTAGCCAAATTTGGTCTGTTAGAGCTGCAGAATGTACCTTTAAAATGTATCCAAGACCATGAACAAAAATGTAATATATTGCAGCTTACCGGGCCTTAGATGTGGTGGATGCATTATTTATCTTCATTTATACATTTTTTTCCCTTTATTTTTACCTGCTAATCCTGACAGTGACACATTTCCAGCCCGAGGTGGGGATGAGTTGAATTTGGTCCAAACTTGGTTGGAATCTAATTCGGCAAAACCTGTGGGAAGCTGTCAATGTCATTGACCTAATATGGTCATGTGACTGTAATAGATTAATAATGTCACAAGCAGTTCCACCCCTTTGTGTACATGAAGCTGTGGAGTGGGAAAATCTCAGGCCACAGTTGATTGGGCCAACGAGGATGTGATCATGTGACAGCTTCCAACTTGATACTTAAAGTGTTACTAAACCCAGAACCTCTATTCACTATATCTGGTCTCCCACAGTACTCAGAACATGGAGATGCAATTATTTTAGTAAATATAAACTAATAAATACCTTTTCTCATTAGCAGCATATAGCAGCTTTGTGCCTTTTATCAAGTCCTAGTAAAGCTTGCAGGAGGAGTTTTCATTCTCCCCTGATCCTCCGTCTGGAAAGTGCTGATTGGCTCTGTGCTGATCACATACACCCTCACAAGAAAAAAAATCTCTCTAGCAACACACACCAAACTGAGCATGTGCAGCCCTTCCCCTGGCTCTGTAAATATTAGGTTATTTTTTGGAGACAGTGGAAGAAGAGGAGGATCAGAGAGACATGATCAAACAGCCTTTAGACACAATGCAAAGGTCTAACCCCTTAGGTTCCTCAATTATACCAAGCATGCTTTACTGCATATATAGACTGATTTTACTGTTGTGGGTTAAGTAGCACTTTAATACTAAGTAATTCCTCCCTTAAATCTGGATAGTATCCTGTTGCAACATTGCATTGTAGCTAGAGATCCACTGACATTTTGCAGCGATTTTGCTGCTATTTTACTGTGCTTATGGTGTGTTTGTCATAGGTCATGTGACTCAAAAAACGCATCAAAAACGTAACACAGATGCGTTATTGATGCAATCTTGCTGCATTTTCAATGTATTTCAACGGGGAGGTGCTTTTTTGGTGCCTTTTTTTAACTAACCAAAACTGCACCAAACTGCACTAAGTAAACTAAGTACTTTCACACTGCTCTGTAGTAAAATTGCAGTAAAAATGCACCGCAAATTTGCGTTCTTGGCGCATTTTGAAGTCACTTTTCACAGGTGCAGGCAACCCAGAAACGCATGGCAAACACATTTTAACTGCAATTTTTCTACAGAGCAGTGTGAAAGTACCCTTAAAAATCTTGCCACAGTTTCCATTTCACGATTTTGCCACAGTTTCCATTCATTTCAACAGGAAGCTTTGTTTTTGGTGCAGTTTTGAAAAGATGCAGCATGCAGGACTTTTCAAAACGCACTGCACCTCTAACGCAGTAGTGTGAAAAGTCCCCTAGGATTTAAAGGGAAACATTTTTCTTGCAAGGAAAAAACACAGGAAAAATGTATCAGTGTGAAAGGGCCCTAACACCACAAGGAGGTGCAATGGACCAATGTGCAATGGACCAATGAAGACATACATAGAATTTAAAGGGATGCATTTTTGTTGCACTTTTCTTGCACTAAAGGTGCCGATAATGGCCAACAATAAATCCATATTCATTTCAATTCATCATATTAATTAAAAAGTCAAATATAATACAATTATATATAAAAAATATATATTTTTTAAACTATCATTTTCGGTTTCGGTTTTTGGCAAAGTGCATCCTGCATTTATGGTTTCAGCACCAAAATTTCCATTCGGTGCACCTCTAATTGTAACTGTACATTATCCCTTTATTTTCTGGTACAATCATTTTTTATTGAGAAAAACAATGCCAGAATACCAGCTTTAAGAAGGCAAAGTGGTCCCGCACAGGGGAACAAAACATCACTATTTACATAAATACAAACAAAATGTATATATTTTTTTAAATGTAAAGGCAAACCGTAAAAGCATCCGGCGACTGAGCCGGAAGTGAGAATGAATAACTGGACTCGGAGGTCCAAGACATAATAAGACTAACAGACAAATCAAAATGGACAGACAAAATAGAAAAGAAAGAAAGGAAAAAAGAAAAGGGGGGGTAGGGGGGATAGGGTGGGGAAGGTTGAAATGGGGAGAGCGAAGGTAAGAGGGAGGAAAGAGAAAAAGAAGATGTAGTATTAGGCCAGAAGTGAGGAGGAGAGACAGGCTAGATAAGAATGGGAAAGGAGGAGGTGTAGACTTAGACAAGAAAAGAGCTCAGGGCCTGCGGGTTGGGTGGTATATTGGAACGGTCTGGAATACCCAAGCTGGCTGGGGGCAGAGCAGTATCCCTTTATTTTCATAAAGTGCTGCTCAAACTCTTGGAGCTATATAAATCACACATAAATGCTTCCCTGTCTATTCCCTATCACTACACTTGAGAAAGGAGCGCACACTCGCCCCACGGCCATTGCGCATGCTCTGAAACGCGTTGTGTCCTCCACACGGGTGACATCACACACTGGCTCTGCGAGCTGTCCTCTCCTTCCCTGCATGAGTGGCAGCTCCCATCCCGATTCTTTTCCCTCATTTGTAGCCACGGAGCACCTCCCTAGCTTGTGTTCCATCCGCAGCCTGTTATCAGTTACCGACTCCTAGAGAGCTTTGTTCCTTGCCTACATGTAAGTGGCTATTATTTCTGTTATTACATTGAATAAAGCAGTTTTACTTAAGAGGCGCTCCTCTCTCTCTCTTTCTTCCTGGATGACTCAGAGCTGGCTTCACTCCTGAGAAGAGCTGCCCTTTACTGACTGTGTTACAACCATCTTCCCTACCAGCAGATCACCCATCATCAGCTTTTATTGGCTTTAATTATGGACTCATTTATGGACTTATTGTTTTATACACAATATTAGAATTCCTAGAGTTTTTATTGCCTTTTTTTTGTGGGTTTTATCAGTAATTCCGAGCGCCATTATTATATGTTTTTTCATCAAAACATATATTTCTGTAAAATTTGAACTAAAAATGAAATCAGAACCTCCAAAGACAGGGCTGTCTGATTGTTCAAAGACTTTATAAACTGGTGAGGAAAGATCCCTAGGGCCTTAAACTTAAAAAGGTTAGTACATCGTAGCCTATTGCCCCTTAAAAAAATAAAAATAAAGCTGAAAGAAACAGCCTAGCTGGCTGTGAGTCTTGGGGTTAACTCAGGACCCCATCTACATGGAGTTTGCAAGTTTTTTTCCATGTTGGTGGGTTTCCTCTTGGCTCTCTGTGTTCTCCCAACGTTCAGAAACGTGCTACTAGGTTAATTGTCTTCCTTCAAAGCTGGCCCTAGTGGGTGCATGCCTGTGGTAGAGACATTAGACTGTGAGCTTCTCTGAGGGACAGAGACAAATGGAAAGCACTGTACAATATGTCATAAATGCTATATACATTATGTAGCAATATATGCTACATAAATATATACGAGTTACTGCAAAAAAGACATTGATCTGTAATCTCTATGGAGCATGGAGTCAAGTTTTCTATTTAATGTTCTCTTCTGTGCATTGCAGACCATTTGTTTGTGCTATTTATTAAGTAAACAGAACATATCTTCTTGAAGGATTAATCCTAGTGCGTAATTAAACGAGGTGCAAAGGCTACGATGGCTCCAAAGCTCTCTGGGGGGTAAAAGCGACAAAATTTTCTGTATGAAATATACTGGTACCCAAGTATAGAGTTTATTCCAGTGTTCAACACTTTTTAGTTTTACCTCTGCTTTTAACCTTTATGTGTTTCTAGATCTGTTTAATCACAATTACAATGTTTGCATGTCTCCTAAAGTAGTATTTCTTTCTTCCTTCAACATTTTTTAACACATTGAACATAATAAAATAAACATTCTCCAGTAAATTATTTGGTAACTTTTTTTATCCCAGCACTTGCAGTTTATAATTTTCTATTATGCTGGCTCCTGCTTTCTCAGAGCTGCTTTCCTAAACTTTTGGTCTTCACATGGAACAGAAAACACTGAACAGTGCAGTCTCTGGCCAGTCTGTTAGCATGGACAAGGGAGTGGGGAGGAGGAGGGAGAAGCTAGGGAGTGCCTTGCCATCCTAGGCTACTGGGCTATGTGTTTGTATTGATGCACATAGTGTGTGGAGACAAAACTCTAGTACCGGTATGGAATAGGGTTGCCACTTTTTCTTCAAGTCAAACCAGAACACTTTAGCAACACACAGTATTTTATTTTATTTTTTTAGTAGACATAACAGACTGTAACAGACCTGGGACACCTTTGGGCACTCCAAAGAGAATAGTAATATGGCGCACATTGTGCCCCCTCACCCTCCTGTCAGGCCCTGTTCTGAGCCACATTCCTGTCTGAATAACGTGTCCGGGTTTCAGGTGGACTGAAACCCAGACACATGATTCAAAACCCGGACTGTCCGGGTGAATCAGGTAGCAACCCTAGTATGCAAGGGTGACTCCACAGGACGCTGCAAGAGAAAAGGAGTCACCCTGAAACAGGTAACCTGGCACATAATTCATGGCACCAACTTAAACTGGAACATGGGCGAAGATTACAAGATAAAGAAGCGGCATACTTAGTAAATGATTGACTACACCTGCAAAGATAGTAATATATGCAATGGGCACTCAAACATCCACCCAAGCAGCTGGGAGGAGAGCACTGCACCTTAAAGCCACTATGGGTGAATGCAGTGCAATCTAACAGACAGCTACACCTGGGGGATGAATGTAAAGTCTGATGAATGAAATTGAGCCCCGCTATTAGTCCTGCAACAAGACAAAAAACCACAATGAATCCTCATCCAATCCCGAATCTCAAGTAATGGTAAGTTCCTGTAGGTTCTAAACACAGAGGCAACAGGTGCTAAGATGATGTCCAGCAATCTGCTACGGTATATATCATTATTGAACACCTCATAGAGAATGAAAGTAATATCCACTGCTTGCTCCGCTTGCTTTCAAAAGTAAATGGCACTGAAATGGTCACTACTAGGACATAACTTCAAAGGACATAAGCTCAGACATATCTGGCAGCATATTATGCCGCGTACGCACAAGCTGACTTTTCAGCATCAAAGGTCCCATGCTCTTTCCGACGGACTTTCGACAGAGTTACGACGGACTTGCCCGCACACGAACAGACCAAAGTCCGGTCGAAAGTCCGTTGGTTTGAACGTGATGACGTACGAAGGGACTAGAATAAGGAAGTTGATAGCCAGAAGCCAATAGATGCCCTAGCGTCCTTTTTTGTCCGTCGGACTAGCATACAAACGAACTGATTTTTTGACTGGATTCGAGTCCGTTGGAAAGATTTGAAACATGTTCTAAATCAAAAGTCCGTCTGATTTTCAACAGAAAAAGTCTGCTGAGGGTCCAATGAAGCCCACACATGGTCGGATTGTCTGACAGATTTGTGTACATGGCTTTAGACATCTGATCCGGCTAGTACTAAATCACTGTGTCCCAGAGCCGCTAGGTACCTCATCAATACTGCCGATATGATCGGTCTATCTGTGTATAGATTACTTACAGTTCTGTGGTATTTCAGAAGCCATTATATGTTGTTCATATGATCCTTAGCCTTTAGTGGAAATAGCCAGAGAGCCTCACAACCAGTTCATTCAGCAGGCAAGTGCAGTGGAAGTCTTTACAGGTGTCCTGTGTGAATAGTGCAGGTGTTTAGTATCCCCTGTAAAAAATCCAAGCCGCTGATATCCTATAAAGCACAGGACATGTACAGGGCAGCAGGCTTTAGTGAGGTGGGATGATCCCGTAGCACAGCACACCAAAAACCTCTGATAAGTCCGTCAGGTAAGTGGTATCATGTAACCAGGCAATGCAGGATGCAGTACATCAGGGGGTGTGGGGGGTGCTGCTCTAAATGAATCTACATATGTTTCGTTCCACCCCCAGAATTTCATCAGCAATGTATCAAAGTGTTTACTTTTCTTCTTTACTGCTTTTTAAAGTAGTATTATGCTCAGGACTGTGCTGTCCATCAGCAGCTTGGAGGAGGCAGGAGCAGTGGAGTATAAATAACAAAAAGGATAAAAAAGCCCCCGGATGCTCACACTGTGTTAAGGGATTAAGATAACAACAATAAAAAGTTTGTTATCTCAGCTGTGTCAACCACATCATCTGATGATTAACGTTTTTTACCTGTATTAGTATCTGGTACAGTTCATGTGACTCGGGCATGACACACAACAAAGTCAAGAGGTCTTCAAGGATAGTCACAGCTTTATTGAAAAATGGTAAATTACAATAGCAAAAAAACTATTTCCTTCACCAACTCAATGATTGCCATGTGGCAACATGTGTTGCCAGCATTAAACTATCCGACAGTCCGTAGTGAACACAGCACCCATCAGATCGTCTGCGCATATCCACAATGGCCATCTTGTGGAAAGACGTCACGCGCGTGATGATGCCACGCTGACACGTTTCCATCTAACTTCCTCAGGGCTGGGGAGTGCCTTGGTTCGGGGCTGTGCAATTAAATGGGCGCACATAGCACTGGCTTTAGTCCTGGTGGAAGCTTACACACGAAGGTGGTTACATAGTTCAGGATGAGTTTGATAATTGAAGGCACAGCATACACTGTAAGTCTATACCTGATATGTCTGATTTGCATCTACTGTAAGTTTATATCTGGCTATAGTCTCAGTGGGAGTGTGCACATAAGGTTGACTCTTATTTACATTCTCATTTAAGTAACATAATCTGTTATAGCAGCTAATTTTATTTTCCCCATTGACTTACAATTGGTAAACTACACTGCCAGCCAGACTCCTAAGTCCAACTTTCCTGAACTCCCTGTTGAGGAGAGCACACTCTGTGTACCAAAACAGACAGGATTACGCTGCCATCCGCAGCTTTGAGGCGGGAGCAGGGGAGTGGCCTAAGTTGGCTGTGTGTTAGAATGAACGCACATACAGTTGGCTTTAGACCTGGTTGAAGCTTGTGCACAAGGCTGGCTCCATAGTCAAGTTTGATAAATGAAGACACAGCATACACTGTAAGTCTACATTGAGGAAAAAAGTATTTGATCCCCTGCTGATTTTGTATTTTTGCCCACTGACAAAGAAAACTCTGGATATAGAGGTGTTATATTCCTCTATACCCCAATACGAGAGGTTAACAAACCATTAATAAAATCTTGGACAGCAGAACCATTAGAAAGAGAGCCCACAATAGACTGATCGTGGAGCTTTTGAAGTTCCTTCTCAAAAATAACAAATTCAAGATTAATGATAAATCTTTTTGCCAGTCCCAGGGTACTGCTATGGGCACCAAGTGTGCCCACGCTTATGCTTATATTTACCTTGGTGATTGGGAAACTTGGTTGTTCGCTGAAGGGGGGCATTGTCGATGTGCCTGTCCAGGATATTGTCCTGGTATAGGTATATCAACGACGTCCTCATTTTGTGGACAGGGTCTGAGGAAGAGTTAAATACATTTGTGGAGGCTCTGGATTGGAACCCTTACAATCTTAAACTCACATGTGATTACAATAAGGAGAGTGTTACATTCCTAGACCTGACAATAATGTTGAATGACGATGGCACGTTAAAACTAAACTGTATAGGAAAAAGACGGCAACCAATAGCTTGCTCCATGTGGAGAGTTATCATCCAAAGGCCCTGATAAGGAACATACCTGTTGGCAGGGCTTTTTTTCTCAGAGAATAGGTGCAGGAACTCAACCATGCCCGCCACACACACATACCTGTCAAATGGCATCAAATAGTAGCTCTTCCCTCTGCATACAACCTCCTCCCTCCACTGCCCTCATTTTCTCCCCCCTCCTTAAAAGCTCCACCAATTGTCATATGTCTTACCTTTGTTGCAAATTAAGCTGAAACACCTATCTGGCTGTAGTACCTCCCAGCATACTATACTATACTACAGTCACTTTCAAGGGAGATCATGCAGTAGGAGCATCAATAACTGGTCACCAGGGAAAAAATGGAGCCCACAGAGGGTGCAGCCTACCACGCACCCTCTCCTGCCCATGACTGCAGTGAACCCTGGGCACCTGAGATAAGCTATCACTTGTAAACGCAGAAGCTGGTCTTCAGTGTTACCAAGTGATAGTGGTGAGCAGGGAGCAGAAGACCTGAGCCAGAGGTGGTGGAACTGAGTTCCTCCTAATTCCTGCTGAAAAAAAGCCCTGCCTGTTGGTCAATACCTGAGGGCATGCCGCAACTGTACAGATAATGCCGATTTTGAACAGGAAGCGAAGGTCCTGAGAGTTCGGTTTTAAAGTAGGGGATACAATAAGAAACATCTTGCGAAAGCATACAATAGAGCCAGGGACAGTGAACAAGAATCCCTTATCTTCAGACGTCAAGAGATGGAAAATAGGGACATGGGCCCCATGAGACTAAGTCTACAGTATACACAGAAGGTGAACAACATATGTTCGTCGCATTGCCACTTTCTGACAGAGGATACCTCTGTGAGTAAATTTGTCTCACATAAACCGCAGTTTTGGACATGATTGAGGGTAATACTCTACAGTTGCCTACAGGTAGACAATTAAAATGTATACAGAAAGCTAACTGTAATACCACGGTAGTAGTGTATGTAATTTTATACTCTTGTAAGTCGTTTTAAATCGGCAAGACCATCAGGACAGTACCCAAGCGATTTCAGGAACATATTTATGAGATAGCACATATCATTTAAAGGCCCCCTTAGCGAGACATGTATATCTACAACATAATAGAAACCCTAGTTATCTCCTATGCTGGGTACTGGAGGTAGTACCCCAGGATCCAAAGGGGGGGGGCAACTTTAACCAAATGGTCCTCCAGCTTGAAACCAGATAACTAAGGCACCTGGTTTAAACGACAAGCTGAGTTTTGTCCTCTTTCTTAAGCATACATAGAAGGGGAAAAAAAAAATTCTATAAGCAATTGTATTTTTCCCTCCACCTCGCTTCCCCTTTTCTTTTTTTTCTTATATTTTAGGCCACAGTTACAGTGGCCTCCTTGACTGGATATTCTATTATGTCCTATGTGTTCATTGCATCCTCCTATTAAGCATCGGAACAGATTGACTCCATTAAGGCATTTTTGTCTCACTGTGCTTGCGCCATAGATGTTGTTTGTGTGCAATGCGAGATGACGATAGCATGTGGACACAGTTTAAGGACAAGTGCAGGCAGGAGTCGTATCATGCATTCCGCTACGACATTAATATACGTGGTGAAATGGCGCACTGGTATGACACAACCACGCAAGTACACCCGCCTCATGGAGATACATGGCGTGGGAGCACATTGTAGTGGCCATTTTAGAGGCCAGGGGTGTACACATGGCAATAGACCTCACTCTATCCTTAGCATCTGAAGCAGCTGGCAGAGACCGGCGAAACCAGGCAGGCACGGATCGAATATATCCACCTCCAATCCATGACCCACCAGGGACCTACACAGAGATGGGAGAGCTCTATGTTGGATGATCTGCACATGGATTAAGATCCAAGTCACAGACAGCAAGACTTGAAAAGTATACCATTCTTATGGACCTTTGACATTTTTTCTTATGAACTTGTTTACAAACTACTGTGTATATATTTCAACAACTCGATGACTAATATGGAACATATGGACAGGCCAACTATCATTGTTTTCTGCTACTAGCTGAACAATTTTTACAGTGTGAGGGTGGTTTTCCTGGTATCTGTTATCATAAATGAAATTTACATATAAACCCTAGTGGGCCTCCACGTAGAGAGCAACTTACAAGCCTGAAATCTACATCCTCTGGACCACTGTACCCTTCTTCTACTTGGGTCATCATATATGCCTTATACATCCTGGAATACACAGTTGAATTTCTAGACCCCGAGTTACAGCATATCTGTGGATATCTAGGATATTGTCCTTATACAGAGTTCATATTGCAGTTTTACATCATCTACAATTACCCTGGTCATTCACAAGAGCATCCCTTGAACTTAATTTTTAAGGTCCACTGGTTACTGGTCTTTAATGTCCCCCTCCACACTCGGACTCTGAGGAATCAGTGGGAATATTTTCTTATACACATCATAACTTTTTGAGGCTCAATGGCTTATTGATATGTGAGGTGGATATACACCGTTTTTAGCATAATTGTAGTTTGTTTTGTGTGGTACCATTTTAACATGATGTCCTTTTTCTTTTCATAATTTTGATACAATAAATATGGTTCTAAGTGAGCCAGCGAGTTTTATGTATTTTTGATTGTAACTAGAGGTGGTTGAGCAAAATCAGGCTTTTTATCTCAGTTTTTGTATTATATTTTCTAACCAATTGCTCCCACCCCTTGATTGGAATAACTTTGGCATTCTATTGCATATCTGATATGTTTGATTTGCATTCACTGTAATGCCACGTACACACGATCGGAATTTCGGCCCGCAAAAGACCGATGAGAGTTTTTCATTGGAAAATGCGACCATGTGTATGCTCTATCTGACTTTTGCTGGCCGAATTCCAGCCAGCAAAAGATTGAGAGCTTGTTCTCAATTTTTTCGGTCGGGAAAAGATCCTATCTGAAAATGCGATCGTCTGTGGCAATTCTGACGCGCAAAATTCCTACGCATGCTCAGAAACAATTCTACGCATGCTCGGAAGCATTGAACTTCATTTTCTCGGCTTGTCGTAGTGTTCTATGTCACCACGTTCTTGACAGTCGTAAGTTCAGCGAACTTTTGCGTGACCGCGTGTATGCAAGGCAAACTCGAGCGGAATCATATCTTTTTCCGACGATAAGTCCGATCGTGTGTACGCGGCATTAATCTATATCTGGCTTTAGTCCCAGTGGGAGTGTGCATGCAATGGTGGTTCTATAGTTCGCTGCAAAGGAAAAGAGCCACCCTGATTCCAGGTAGCAGAGCCAGCAATGACGGGATCAAGCTACTGTGGGGGAATAGACAAGTTTGAAAAGTGAAAATGCTGCATATACTGTTATGCCTGGTACAGAGGCATATGACAAATGATAGTTCGTTTTTTTTTGCATGCTAATCTCATATCGAAAAATTAAGAGATTACTAAAGTTACGAAAATTCTCGTACGACAGAAATAAAATGTAATGTGTTGTAGTGTATTTGTATTGTATTTTTGAATGACAACTGTTTAAATGAAAATCGCACAATCTGGTATCGTAGGCAAAAAATGTTCGTGCTTGTCGTGATTGAAAGCTGTGTACTAATGATCAGATTATCGTACGATTGTTTCGAAAGCGATATTTTTCATACAATTTTCTGATCGTGTGTACGGCCCATAAGTCTAGATCGAATTTGCTTTACTATCACTTAACCAAAAAAAAAAAAAAAACTGCATTTAAGTCAGTGCACAGAAGTAATTTGCAATGTGTGAAAACAATTGTTTTTCTCAGTGTCCTTGTGTTGAGCCCATATTGTTCAATGCAGATCAACGCCACTCAATGGACCTGGTGTGAACAAGCTCTAATTTACATCACTTGCTGTATGGATTAAGCTTGAAAACCTTCAAATAATTTCTTCTTTCTTGCATATGCATCAACTTTTATACGACATCAGTATTCTTCTCATCCTTTTTTTGCATAGCGAGGTACCATTTGCAAATGTAATTAAGATTTCTTTGTAGCGTACGGGAGTAATCATCACCATATTGATTTGTTTTGTTTCATAGTCACATTATTATGATAAATAATGTGACACATAACCTATAATTTTCTCTTGGTGTCGAGTCAAATGCTGCATCTTGTGAGTTAGTTCAACAGTCTCTAATTTCTGAGCTTCAACAAAATATCATGCGTGCGTAAGGTTGTATAGAATTATGTCTACTTTTAGAATTCTGAAGTGTATATTTAAGATTGTCAGTGTTACTCTAAATTCTCTTACATTAAAAATATATATATATATGTATTTTTTTAGTCTAAAAAAGAAAAACAGATTCTACCAAAGTTTCATTACATGTTATTTAGATGCTTTCCTTTTCTGTGTTAGACCTAGCACTGTAGTTCTAAAGAAAATATGTTGAAAAATATAATTATAATATACTGCAGATACCTTTCATTTTATAGAATGTTCCAAAACCTCATGAGTGGTGATGAGTGAACTGAACAAAATTTGGTTCACTAAACATTCACTAAATAATTGAAAAATTTGTGAACCCAGAACATAAGGTTGAACACTACTGAAGTCTATTGGAGCCACCAGGGTCTTTGCCACCAAGGAGCAGGTAGTCATTCATTTTGTAGTAGTAGTGATACTGCCATTAAATTAATGACTTCTGGCTACAGCTGGAGATTTGTCAGGCTGTTTAGAAAACTGTGAAGTTAAACTGCGAACTTGACATTCTCCCCTATTTTTGAGATCTAATATGCACATTTGAACTTAAAGTGGATCTAAAGGCTCAAGGCTTAAGGCTTTTTACCTTCATACATTGTATGCATGAAGGTAAAAAACCTTCTCTGTGCAGCAGTCCCCCCCCCCCCATACTCACCTGAGCTCCCTCTCGACCCAGCGGTGTGCACGAGAGCCTTGGCTCTCCAGGAACTCTCCTTCCTTTTTGGCTGAGACAGCAGCAGGAGCCATTGGTTCCAACTGCTGTCAATCCCACATAGTTAGCTCAGGAACAAGCCTGACTGGGTGCCCCCATTTCAAGCTGCTTGCTCTGGGAGCACTCAGCAAGAGGGAGGGGCCAAGAGCACCAGCGGGGGAACCGAGAAGAGGAGGATCAGGGCTGTTCTGTGCAAAACTACTGCACAGAGCAGGTGAGTATGATACAGTTAGGTTCATATCTATGTGGACACAGACACAAGTTTTTTTTTCAGGTATTTACCAAAATATATTCAAGCTATAGTTATATAATGGATATGGGCTGATATGGGCTGAAAGTGCACACCCTCAGGTTTAATTTGAGGATATGTACAGTACATCCAAATTGGAGGAAGAGTTTAGGAATTACAGCTCTTAAGAATAGCCAGCCCTCCTTTTTCAAGGGACCAAAAGTAATTAGACAATTGAATCAAAAGCTGTTTGATGGCCAGGTGTGGGCTACTCCTTCCTTATTTCTTCATCAATTAAGCAGGTAAAAGGTCTGGAGTTTATTCTAAGTGTGGTATTTGCATTTTGAATCTATTGCTGTGAACCTACATCAGGGGTGCCCAACCAGTGGCCTGCGGAGCCCTCTGATGTGGCCCGCGACCTCTTGCTTTGGGATGGTGGGTCAACAAGCCCAGATTGTGGGTTGCTGACCCTCCATCCCAGGGCATCAGTGAAGCCAACGGTAAAGCAAGCAAGCAGCTGTGGAGCAGAGGCACATAAGCCATTGCTTCCACAATAGCGCCGGCTCCTGTCACAGGTGGAGTGATACCAAATGCACTCTGCCTGGGACAGCAACAGCCAGCAATACCTGAATGGAAGACTGTTATTAAAGGTAGGTTAATTACTAAAATCACAGTGTATATATGGGCTTATCTGTTCTGCAGGCGCAGCGCACCTGCGGGTTACTTGCACTGAGCCATAGACTTCTGTTATTACCTGCGGGTTTGGTGTACTTTCAGAAAGTGCACCACACCTGCAGGATATAATAGAAGTCTACAGCAAAGTGCAGCTAACCCACAGGAGAGCCACAGGTGCATAGTGCTGCACCCGCGGTGTGGGTAAACTGCAGCTCATCAGTATGAAAGTGGCCTTAGGCCCCTTCCACACAGATCAGTCCAACCCAATTGGACCCTCCATTCACCTCTATGGGACGGCAGAGGTAAACTGATTTGTGTCCGTTTACACCTGCCTACCTCCCATTTGATACGCTAAAAAAAACAAAACAGAAGGATCAGAGGGCCCATAGAATAGAGTGGACACAGATCTGTCATCCGCCCGCTCCGCTCATTGTGGCCAGTGCCCAGTACCAAGTCACTTAAGTGGCCCTCGCTCTTCAAAAGGTTGGGCATCCCTGACTTACATCATGCGTATAAAAGAGCTGTCCATGCAAGTGAAACAGGCCATTGTAAGGCTTCAAAAACTAAACAAATTCATCAGAGAGATAGCAGCAACATTAGGAGTGGCCAAATCAACAGTTTGGTACATTCTGAGGAAAGAAGAACGCACTTTTGAGCTCAGTAACATAAAAAGGCCTGGACATCCATGGAAGACAACAGTGGTGGATGATCACAGGATCCTCTCTATGGTAAAGAAAAACCCATTCACAACATCCAGACAAGTGAAGGACACTCTCCAGGAGGTGGGCGTATCATTGTCAAAGTCTACAATCAAGAGAAGACTTCATGAGACCAAATACAGAGGGTTCACCACAAGGTGCAAACCATTCATAAGCCTGAAGAATAGAAAAGCCAGATTAGACTTTTCCAAAAAACATCTAAAAAAGCCAGGCCAGTTCTGGAAAAGCATTCTTTGGGCGGATGAAACTAAGATTAATCTGTACCAGAATGACGGGAAGAATTGGATGGACAATGATCCAAAACACACTGCAAAAGCAACCCAGGAGCTTTTGAAGGAAAAGAAGTGGAATATTCTGCAATGGCTGAGTCAGTCACCTGATCTCAACCCAAATGAGCATGCATTTCACTTGCTGAAGGCAAAACTAAAGGTAGAAAGACCCACAAAGAACAACTGAAGACAGCTGCAGTTAGAGCCTGGCAAAGCACCAGAAAGGAATAAACCCAGTTTTTGTCCATGGGTTCCAGAGTTCAGGCAGTCATTGCCAGTAAGGGATTCTCAACAAAATATTAAAAATGAACATTTTATTTATGATTATATTCATTATATTCATTTGTCCATTATATTCATTTGTCCAATTACATTTGAGCCCCTGAAAATGGGGGGGGGGGGGGGCTGTTTATAAACATGGTAGCAGTTCCTAAAACCCCTTGAATTAAAGCTGAAAGTCTGCACTTCAAATTAATTTGGATTGTTTTGTTTTTTAATTTTATTCTGGTGGCATGCATAGCCAAAAGTATGAAAATTGTGCCTGTGTCCAAATATATATGGACCTAACTGTATGTTTGTTATTTTTTTTTTAAAGAAAGCCTTGAATATCGCTTTATTGTGTATTTATACCCAAACTTTTTTGTTTAGCTTTAGATATTAGATTGAAAGGGAAAAGTTAGACCTTGTTAGTTTTCAGGTCTTCATTAGAGGGATTTTCCCTAACTTTCTGTTCTTGGGACAGCTTTACCTGAAAGGAAATGAGGGAAAGTCTGCAAGAGGGAAATAGACAAAAATAAAATAAAAATTATAGTGGGAGTCAGATTGCCCCCCTTACAGATAGCTAACTTTGGCATGCCACTGTCATGTGCTGTTGGTCTCAGAACTATGTAAGCACAGATAAATTTGGGGTCAATAAGGCACAGCTCAAGGAACCCCTAGCAACTTCTGGTGGAACCTTAAAGTAGAGTTCCACCCAAAAGTGGAACTTCCGCTCATTATACTCCTCCCCCTTCCTGTGCCGCATTTGGCACCTTTTGGGGGTAGGGGGGACAGCATACCTGTCTTTCACAGGTATGCTTTCCCCACTCCAGGGAGCTTCAGCCACCGGTATTGACATCACGGCTGGGTCTCCCTCGTCCTCCCCCTGTTGCCGGGCCAGTAGGAGAGAGGAGAGGAGCAGAGCCTCACGCATGCGCAGTAGGATTCCTGGCGTGAAGCTGAAAGGCTACACTACTGGGTTCCCTTACTCGTTATGGAGGCGGCATGCACCCGACAGCTGATGGAAACACTCCAGGACTCCAGGACAGGTAAGTGTCCGATTATTAAAAGTCAGCAGCTGTGGTATGTGCAGCTGCTGGCTTTTTATTTTTGCAGCGGTGGGTGGACTTGCGCTTTAAGATTCCACGGAACCCTGGTGAAGAAAGGCTGGTAAAAGGATAACTATACCCAATAACAAAAATGCATTATATTTCAGATTACAGTCCTTAGATTAGGTGGCTGCATTATTTTTCCCTTTTTTTAAGCTAAGAACATTTTAGTAAATACAGAAAATATCTGTTGATCTACCTAGAAATGTAGTGTCCTTGTCACTTCCTGTGAGTTGCATTGAAGAATTTCCCTTTCCTAGCTATGGAGATGAAAAGATGAAATAGATGAAAAGATAGGGACATGTGCATGTAGTCCATATCAGGAAAGCAACCTAGGATGACAGCCATGGCTCCCTCCATGGATACATTGGATGAGTGATGTAGCTACCCAGTGATAGGAGGGATTTTAATTCCAGAAATAACAGGTGAGAATAAAGCAAAATAAGTTGAAAAAAGAAAGAAAGAATGACGCCATACCGCCAATGATTAGTAAGCTGCAATACATTACATTTTGGTTTGGGGTCTGAGTATGCTTTATTTTATTACTATTTTATGTGTATAGAATAGGTTACTTCCAGCAAGTTTTTTTCCAGTTTTAATCATACACATATATATTGTAAAGCTGAACTCCAGCAAAAAAAATGTCCATGCAGTGGGGCTGTGCCCTTACTGCATAGGTTAACTGCTTGTTTTTTTCCAGGGGAGAGAGCAGAAATATATTTACCTAATCCTCCGATCCTCCCCGCACAAGACTGGTCCCTGCAGCTCCTGCCCCTCCACAGTCTAGAAGTCTTGAATAATAGACTGTTCCTAAGATTATAACACCCAGAGCAGGCACCACAGGCCAGGAACAGTCCACCACTGGACCGTGGGGGACCGCCGTTTTCCAGAGGATCGAAGGATCAGGTGAACTTTCTGCTCACCCGTAGACAAAACGAGCAGTTGACCCTGGAGTTGGGCTTTATTATAAAGGTACTCTCCAGTTAATCGTAAATATGTTGCATTTAAACTGACATGCACAGAGTCAATGTACCCTCTAATTTTCAGGCTAAAATTTCTACAGATGACTGTCCCACTTGCTCAGTATCCTGTTTAAAACATCCCATCAGTTTCCTTGGATCCAAGCACTGTCCTCTGTAGTTCTCATGGAAGGAGGATGTGCAACACACAATCATGTAAAATGAGGATCCACGGGTTAGCATAAGAAAAAGCTTGATGTATACGGCAGTAATTGATTATATAACACCCAAAATGTAAATTAATTAAAAATAAATGAAAGTGTTACTAAACCCAGGACCCTGCATTCACAATATCTGGTCTCCCACAGTACACAGAACGTGGAAATGCAATTATTTTAGTAAATATAAACTGATAAATACCTTTTCTCATCAGCAGTATATAGCAACTTTGTGCCTTTTATCAGTTCCTAGTAAAGCTTGTAGGAGGAGTTTTCATTCTCCCCTGATCCTCTGTCTGGACAGTGCTGATTGGCCCTGTGCTGATCACATGCACCCTCCCAAGAAAAAAAAATCTCTCTAGCAACACACACCAAACTGAGCATGTGCAGCCCATCCCCTGGCTCTGTAAATATCAGGTTATTTTTTGGAGACAGCGGAAGAAGAGGAGGATCAGAGAGACATGATCAAACAGCCTTTAGACACAATGAAAAGGTCTAACCCCTTAGGTTCCTCAATTATAACAAGCATGCTTTACTGCATATATAGACTGATTTTACTGTTGTGGGTTAAGTAACACTTTTTACATCAGCAGTATGTAGCAGTTTTTTTGACTTATATCGGTGTCTGGTTAAAGATTGTAAGAGGGGCTTCCATTCTCCTCTAACTGTCGTATTAGACTGCAGGACCCCTGACCCTCTGTCTGGGCAGTGCTGATTTGCCCTGTGCTGATCACATGCACCCTCCCAAGAAAAAATAACTCTCTAGCAATACATACCAAACTGAGCATGTACAGGGTGCCATTCAAGGCTCTGTACTATTAGGAGATGGACTGGGGACAGTGGAAGAGGGGAAGGATCAGAGACGACAGGATCAAACAGCCTCGTTACGCAATGCAGAGGATTACCCACTTAAGTGCCACAGTGAGTATAACAAGCATGCTTTACTGCATATACAGACTGATTTAACTGTTGTGGGCTTAGTAACACTTTAAGCACATTTTTTCTTAAAAAATGACTAAATACTAAATTCCAAACAAATGGCTAAATACACATATAAATTACATATATGAGAGCTGCTTTAACTGCCAAAAACATTTGAATTTCTGTCCACTAGGGCCTATGATTTACACAGCTCTGTCAAACACATCCCTAGCTGGCAGGGGAAGGGACATCGTCTGCTGCAGTTTTACTTTACCTTACAGGTCTCCTCCCCATCCTCACCCATGTCTTGTGACTGGACAGTAAAAAAGTAAGCAGCACAATAATGAGGAAATTGCTCAATCACTGTGCTTTCTCCTCCTATCAGCATGCTTCTTGCACTGCAATGCAGCTAACTGACTTCTTATGTTACTTTTCCTTGTCCCAATCGGAGTTCTGTTGTATAGGTACAGCAAGTGGCTAAATTCAAGCCAATTTCACATAATTACGCTGCATGCTTTTAAACTAAATACATTTAAGGATGTATTATTGAATACAAAGCTGCATTCATTTATGTCTTTTATATCTGCCCGGAGTTCGTGTAATTTTCTGCATCTCATTAGTAGTTCTGGGACTGAATTAGTTTGCTGCCTGCAGTTGCTGTTTAAATAATATAAGCTGAACTTTCTATCTGTCTATGGATTGCATTGTCCACTCTTCACAATACAAATGAATAAAATGCAGCAGATTGCTGTACTCTGCAGGGATCAATTTTCTGTGTTACGTGAGATAGATAGAATCCCTTAAAAGGCTAACGGATCATCACTGAGGTCTGGAGAGCTCTGTGTGGTCTCTGCAATGCTCACTTCATACAAGTCCCTGTTGTGTGCCAGGTCTTAATACCTAACACAAAGTACCTCTGCAGAGACATTTGGGAGGTCTTAAAAGAGATTCATTGAAGAATAACTGCAGCTTTTAAGTGAATATCACAGTCTTCTCTCCGTTAAGTTGAATCATAATTAGAATTCTTCCTGTGCTCACAAACTCAGCAGAAACGTGCCTTAGAAAATACGCCATTAAAAGTAAAAATTCTCTAAATGCTATTTACACGAACTATAACATTACTGCTTAGCTTTTTATTTAAGCAAAACCAAGTGATGTTGAAAGCTTCTATGGATAATTATTAATGGTTTCTAATTTTTTGTTTTTGTTTATCTAGTCAAATAATTCAATTTATTTTTATTTATCCAAATATTTTATGTAGAATTTTAGACCACTTTCTTTTATTTGTAAGTATGGTTTTTCTTTTTCTAAAAACTTCCTAAGGCTTTTTTTTTTCTTTCCCAATAAATGAACATTTAATACCATTTGGATAAAAAGGCTTTGTGAACCACAATGAGAAATAGTCTTTTTTTTTTTTCTATAGAATATATTCAGTATAGTGTGTACGGTATTTATGGAATATACTTATGTACTATGCTTCAGTGCTTTCAGCTGCTAAAGCTGATGTCACTAAGCCAACAGCTAACAATAAAAATTCTCCTCTGTGAAAAAGTAGATAATAAAACAGAACAGAAGCCTCATACTGTATTTAATTTTCATTGATCAATAACTAAAGGGTTTACTCAATGAGCTTTAAAGTAGTTGTCCAACAGAAGAAGGTATTTGGTGTTGTGTTGCTTTGTGCATCCGAATTAGGTATGTTTTATAAATTGAATGCTGCGGATATGTTCAAACTGGAATAAAAGTTGTATTTAAGTGTTATTCATAGCAGTCAATCAGGGACTAGATCTAATTTCTGTCCTGTATTAGGGTGGCCATAAACAACCGCATCCTGTTTAAGATTCAAAGGCTTGATGTGACATCTGAAAGAGGATTGGGCCTCAAGGGCTATCTAAGGGAGCAATACATGGCCTTTCCAACCATCAAAAAGCACTCAATAATGCAAACAATGAAGGATATGACCAATTCTTCTATCATTTCATCAAACAGAGGGAAAAATAAATTCATCATACATGTCCTCTAAGAGTCACAAGATACATTCCCTGGAATTCATACATTTTTAAACAGATTTTGCAAAAGTGTCTCTCATGCATTCTAAAAGTGGTGAAGAATTTGTCAAATTCATGTACCTGCCCTCATACTGCACCACGTTTAGAATGAACGTGAGACACTTATGGGGCGTACACATGGTCGGACTTTTCGGCTACAAAAGTCCGCCAGCCCGTCCAACAAACTTTCAACGGACTTTTGGCGGACTTGCGGCGGATTTTCTAACGAACGGACTTGCCTACATACGATCACACAAAGGTCCGACGGATTCGTACGTGATGACGTACACCGGACTAAAATAAGGAAGTTGATAGCCAGTAGCCAATAGCTGCGATTGCGTGGGTTTTTGTCCGTCAGACTAGCATACAGAAGAGCGGATTTCTGGGTCCAGCGGAGTTACGATGTAAAGATTTGAAGCAAGTCCCAAATCTAAAGTCCGTCCGATTTGCGACTACAAAAGTCCGCTGAAAGTCCGGAGAAGCCCACACACGATCGGATTGTCCGCCGGATTTGGTCCTTCGGCGTCCGTTGGACTTTTGTAGCCGAAAAGTCCGACCGTGTGTACGCCCCATTACACAAAATTTGCCTGAGCCAGTTTTTCCCTGTATGTCAAAAGAGAGTTGGTCTTAAAGCGTTACTAAACTCACAAACTAAAATCAGTCTGTATATGCAGTAAAGCATGCTTATTATACTGACTGTGGAACCTAAGGGGTTAATCCTCGGCATTGTGTAAAAAGGCTGTTTGATCCTGTCTTCTCTGATCCTCCCCTCCTTCCACTGACCTCTGAAAATGTCCTGATAACACAGGGTCTATGGAGTCAGGCTGCACATGCTCAGTTTGATGTGTAATGCTAGAGAGTTTTTTGTTTTGTTTTTTGGGAGTGCATGTGATCAGCACAGGGCCAATCAGTACCGTCCAGACAGAGGGTCAGGGGTCTTGCAGTCTCATAGGACAGTCAAAAAACTCCTCCTACAAGCTTTAACCAATGCTATTTAGCAGTTTATGTTTACTAAAATAATTGCATTTCCATGTTTTGTGTACTGTGGGAGACCAGATATAATGAATGCAGGGTCCTGAGTTTAGTAACACTTTAATTAGCTGCACTTTTACATTTGGCGCATACAGCACAATGTAAAAGTGCTGTATTTTAGAGCTATCTGAATTAGGTGCACAAGTCGCTGTCAGAACCAAAAGTGTCATAAATACTTCATGAATTTGGTGCAAGGGGGATTAATGCTAGAAAAGTGGTGCAGCAGCCTTATTAAATTCCCCCATGGTCTTATCAAAATTGATGATGGGTACGTTAATCTCTAGACAACCAGCCACCGCAGTTATACTACAGCAGGTTGGAACAGCTCCGCAAATCGCTGTATGTATACGTCGGCTCATTAAGATGCTATTGCAGGCATGTGCGCGCGCCCGCAGTGTGTCCCCAGAGCCCATGTGTGTGCCCGGCGGGCGCAATGTCCGCCGGGCACCCACGATCGCTCATGACAGAACGAGAACGGGGATGGGTGTGTGTGTGTGTGTGTAAACACACAAATCCTGGTTCTGTCAGGAGAGAGGAGACTGATCATGTGTTCCTACTAAGTAGAAACAATGATCTGTCTCCTCCTCTAGTCACTCCCATCCCCCCAAAGTTAGAACACACAGTGAGGGAAGACATTTAACCCCTTGATTGCCCCCTAGTGTTAACCCCTTCCCTGCTTGTGACATTTATACAGTAATCAGTGGCTATGTTTCGTGGGTATGTCAAAAGTGTCCGATCTGTCCGCCGCAATGTCACAATCCTGATAAAAATCCCCGCCATTACTAGTAAAAAAAAAATAATAATAATAAAAATGACATAAATCTATCCTCTATTTTGTAGACTCTATAACTTTTGCCCAAATCAATCAATATACGTTTATTGTGATTTTTTTTTTTACCAGAAATATGTAGAAGAATACATATCGGCCTAAACTGATGAAGAAATTCATTTTTTAATTTTTTTTTTTATATTTATTATAGCAAAAAGTACAAAATATTGTGTTTTTTTCAAAATTGTCGCTCTTTTTTTGTTTATAGCGCAAAAAATAAAAACCGCAGAGGTGATCAAATACCACCAAAAGAAAGCTCTATTTGTGGGGAAAAAAGGACATACATTTTGTTTGGGTACAATGTTGCACGACCGTGCAATTGTTAGTTAAAGTGATGCAGTGCCGTATTGCAAAAAATGGCCTGGTCAGGAAGGGGGCAAATCCTTCCGGGGCTGAAGTGGTTAATCATCCCATTCATTCTTTCAGGGTGTTATCACTCCATTGATGGTCAACTTCATAGTATGATTAATGTGGGCAAAGCCTAAAAAAGAACACTAATGCAGCCATCACATCTAAGGCTGCTATCGGACCCAGAGGAGGCTCCGATTATCTCCCACTAATGGACAGGCGCATGTTATTTGTGCACTTCTGAGACTGTGCACTGCTCACCTCTCATATCAAGTATCTGCTCCATCGCTACCACTGGTATATATTTTGGTACCAGTGGGACCTCTCCCTCCAGGTCCTGTACCTTGTTAATTTTGCCAACTAGACTCCATTTTTGAGGCCACCCATTTTTCAACATCTACCACTTTTACCTACAGGGAAGCCTATATAATGCGTACCTGTAGGCACTGTAAATATCTCCTAAACTTGCACTGTTTAGAAGATATTATCATAAATGCTTGTGCCAACGTCATCCGTGCATGAAGTGTGAAGAAACGGACCTCCGTTCTGTTTTTTTCACTAGCAAGTGCTGTGACTGACGGCTCCTGCGCACTTTCGCAGGAATGAAGGAAGGAAGAGGGGCGAAGATGGATGCGGCCACCAGCGGAAACATTGCGGGCTTCATTTGAAGGTAAGTGCCACATAATGGGCTAGTATGCGATGCCTCTTTTTCCTCTTTGCAGGGAAAAAAGAGGAAGTAAAACCCATCAGTGTTTACTTCCTCTTTAATGCCACTTTAATCCAATCCAAGACTGAAATCTCAAGTATTTAAGTAGATTTGTAGTCTCCTGGATACTTTATGTCGATACAATTCTTGAAGTGCATACATACATGGAAACTCTTTCAACACAGCTTGGCTTTGGTATGGCCGGATTTTTAAGTACTGTAGTTTGTCGCCATTCCACGAGTGTGGGCAATTTTAAAGCATGGAAAAAGCAAAAATTGGGCTAACGTTACTGTTTTTTTTTTTAATTCATGAAAGTGTATTTCTTTCAAAAAAATATAATTTGAAAGGCCGCTGCGCAAATACAGTGTGACATAAAATATTGCAACGATTGCCATTTATTCTCTAGGGTCTCTGCTAAAATATATATATATATATATATATATATATATATATATATATATATATATATATATATATATATATAAAATGTTTGAGGGTTCTAAGTAATTTTCAAGCAAAAAATAGTTTGTAAGCATTGGTTAACCAAAATTCCTTGGAAATACGGTACCTTTGAAGCAATTGAAATGAATAGTGGATAGAAGGGATGGGGTAGAATTCAGTTGGACCACTATAAAGGCTAGCCATACATGCTTGGATTTCTCTTGTTTAGCCCCATTTAGGTCATGCATAGCCAGCAAAACACAGATAGAAGAGGATTTTTAGGTGAGCAGTGAAGGTGAGCCTTGCAGAAGAGGACAGACCTGAAAAGTTGGCAGGTGCAACACAACAAGGCTAGAGGAAGCACTGCTCAGCAAACCAAACCTGGAGCAAAGCAAAGTGACATGTGAAGAACATGCAGTCAGGAGAGTAGGAAGGATCAGACAGAGCTACTTAGGTCAGGTTTACATCATGTGTATACAGTAATGATGAAACGTTTGACTCATTGGATTGTTACTTCTCCTTCTTCAGCTATGGATTTAACCTCTTCCCTTGAATTATTAGTCTGTTAATCTTGTTTTAAGTTTCTTTAATCAATATAGTAACATATGTAAAGTAGCAAGCAGTAAATCTTTCCTCTTACTGTTCAATGGGAACTATCAAGCCTTGAATATAAAGTCACATTTCAACCGATCTGTTCAAATACAAAATGGCACCGTCCCAGCACTAAATCAGGATGTTCCTAATCTGATATACTACACTTGTATTCATACATAGGGACACCTTGCTTGAGTCTTGTTATTATTCAAGGTTAAGCTGCTTAATTTCTTCTTTATTACAGTCTTACTTTAGTCTTCTCCTTTTGAAATAAAGGACAAGTTTAGTGGGCCATTTTGCACTGAAAATAAATAAGGCATTAAAGGTCAAATGCAAAGTATAAATACAAAGTTAAATCAATAGGAAACTGTTTTACCTTCCAAAAGATTTGTAAAGTAATGCAAGTACTTTTAATCTAGTCACTCTTGCTGTGTTTTATCAGTGCACACCATAAGAAGACAGATCCTTCATCTCTATGGCCATAACCCACATACACAGGATTTTCCAACTTTCAAAGTGCTGTAGATGCTGCTCCACCAAGGGCAGACCACAGATAGGCAGCATCAGTGTGGTGTCTATATCTGAGGTCTGTCATTACCAACACATTTAATTGTGATGGGGTAGCATATAGGGGAATTGACTTTTCTATTTGAAAGGACCTTTAATGCTGATATACTTTAAATGACTCCCTAACTGTCACCAAGTCCTCCAGACTTATACTCACCTGTCCATACTCCTTGGAGAGCTGCGCACAGCCACCACTGCAAAATATCCAATACACAAAAGTGCAAAAGCTCCCAAAAGTTCCCAACTCCCAGGGGGTCATAAATGTTACCCAACCAAGGGCAGGTCACAGACAGGCATCATCGGTGTGCATTGGGTGATGTTCATATCTGGAGTCTGTCATTATCTACACATTTAAGTAGGATGGGACAGCATATGGAGGATTTCACTTGTTATTTAAAGGACTTGTATTGTTGATACTGTCCACAATCCTTAAAGAGCTTTGCACAGACACCACTAAAAATATTCAAACCAGCTCAGCTTCCTCAATGTATGCATGGCAGCATTGTCTATTTTTTCCATGGCCAGTACATCCACTGTTGGCACAATAAACAGCTTCTCAATAGGAATACAAGAAGTAGAACCCAGATGGAGGATTCCTCTGCATAAACTATGTGACTGACGCTGGTCCACAAATTAAAGATTTACAGGAAGCAAGGGAAGATAGCTATAAGTCTAAGGGATTTGCTATGGCGAGAGGGTGACATTTAGAGAGTAACTGAACTAAAAGTACAGATGTCCTCCTTTAAAACTAAAAATCTAAAATAGAAAATACTTACATTACATTCTTACCATGTTAATTGACTGTCAAAAGTGTCCCTTGAAGGGTCCAAGTGTTCTTACAGGGTCCTGTATTTTTAGGAAGGCTTCACAACATGGCAGTAAGATCAGTAGCTACACAGAGAGCAGCATCCATCATTGGCCTCTAACACAAAAAGAGGCATGGAGGGTTACATGACTGAGAAATTAAATACATTTTTCTCTTAAAGAAGTAGACTGGGTAGATACAAGTGGTGTGCTAAGCTCCTTTTTTTGCCAGGACTTGTGCAACTTAATGAACATCAGTACTTAAGAGTACTTAAGAACAGCTGCAGTTTGTGCTGAATAGCATAGTCAACTACTATCATGTCTAAAACTAGGATCAAATAGTATTAAAACCACCGTTTGCATATATTATCTTTATTTTAATTATAGGAAACTTGCACATATTTGTTATCCAGCAGGGAATGCAATACACTTTATATTTTCTATATACAAGCTGATATTTTACACTCTCGAATCCTCTGAGAAACGCTGACACCAAGGCCACCGACTAGACCAAAATGAAATGGATGTTGTTAGTCGCCATAAAATACACTCCATGGATATAAGTCAGTTTTCCTAGCAATTGGAGTTGGCAACCCATGCTATAAAAATCTATAGACTGTGATGCCATCTGTTTAACCAAGTGAATATTGACCACTGTACTATCAAGCATGCTGATAAAATGGATGCTGTCTAGCTTCAGAATATGTTTTATTCAATATGAGTCACTAGAGATGCATTATTGAAAAACGTGTGCAGACATCAGGCAGAATAAAGCTGAGAATGGCTCTGTCTCAAAATAGAGAAGTCCATTTTACGGGAGACACATCTTATAAATGAAAGCCATTCTCAGCATCCGTATAATTCTTTAGTATTTATGATTGCAGCAACAGGGATGTCTCTTTCTCTCTATATATGTTTATGCCTCTGCACTGCCAATATTTCCTGGAAAGTGTGGTGATAGCAAGCTGATAGATCTGGTTAGGTAGTATAATTTTATTGATTGCACAGGGAACATGTATGGTTAGCATGCACATTTGAGCTTATATAGTAGACCATAGAAGAGGCGTGATGCTACCCAAGAAAATGAGAATTTGGATGCAACAAGCATAACAAGACTAAAATATAGGCTGTTCTCTGTTTTATAATTTTACTAATAAATACATGCAAACAAGGTTATGTTAGAAATTTCCCACCTGCTGGCAATTGCTGGATTGCAATAGTGCTGAAAGCCCAGACAGGACCAGAGGTGCTGCTGTAGCTAAATTAGGAAGGGGGACGTTTATTAAAAAAAACATTAAAACCAAACTAGAAGAAGGCAACCTAGGCAAGAGCTTGGGGATCGGAGGATGCCCAGGTCTAATCTTCAATCTCTCACCGTAAACCAGGAGGATAGCACAAATTGTCAAAGCTATGCACCTACCTGCCACTTCATAAAGAACATTACACTTGTAGGTAGTTGATATTTGATGGTGAGGACCATGCCAGCACAGACCATTCAAATAGGGACTCTACTCTCTGCCAATTGAAATCCTTATCAATCACAGGGTTTAGGGGAGGGGGGGTTCAAAGCTGCTAGCATGGCTAGGGTCCCATTCTTCCAGTTCTGAACCATTAAAGTATTGTGCGGAAGGCATAGCTGAATTCTACAAAATAGTAACATAATAGTAACATAGTAACATAGTAATAGTACATGAAATAAAGGTATTAAAAAAATTCAGTGCATTCAGGGCAAATTAGAAAAAAAAATTTTAAAAAATAGTTTAAGATGATAGAGGGAAAAAGTAGTTAAAGATGAAGTCCACCCCCCCTACCAAAAAATTAAAAGTCAGCAGCAACAAATCCTGCAAAGTCAGCACCCCGGGGCAATTTTCTGATCGGCTCTCAGTTTCTGCCACTGCCATTTGTGGTAGGAGAAACTGGCAGTGAAGCCTTTCGGCTTCACAGCTGGTTCCCTACTGCGCATTCGCAAAGCGTGCTGTGCTTTCTACCTGGCCCGGCGGTGGAGGAAGGAGGAGGAGGGCCAAACTTCCAGGGGACCTCGCCGCATCTCGCCGCAGCCAGGTCTCCCCGAAGTGGGGACAGGTACCTGTCAAAACAGGTAACCATTCCCCCCTCCCTTCGAAAGGTGCCACCGGAGGAGGGGAGGAAGCAAATAAGCCGAGCTTCCACTTTTGAGTGGAACTCCACTTTAACCACTTCAATACAGGGCACTTATACACCCTTCCTGCCCAGACCAATTTTCAGCTTTCAGTACTCTTGCATTTTGAATGCCAATTACTCAGTCATAAAACACATAAAACACTGTACACAAACAAAATTTTACATTTTTTCACACAAATAGAGTTTTGTTTTGGTGGTATACAAATAGAGCTTTTTGGTGATATTTATTCACCACTGGGTTTTTATTTTTTTACAACATAAGTGAAAAAAGAGCAAAAATTTGGAAAAATTTGGGAAAAAAACACTTTTTTTATTTTCTATGATAAAATTTTGCAAATAAGTAATCTTTGTTCATAAATTTGGGCCAACATTTATACTGCTACATGTCTTTGGTAAAAATAACCCAAATAAGTGTATACTATTTGGTCTGTGTGAACGTTATAGAGTCTACAAGCTATAGTGCAAATCATTGAAAATTGATCACACTTGATGCACTGACGATCTCATTTCGTGAGGCCCTGAAATGTCAAGAAAGTACAAATACCCCCCAAATGACCCCTCTTTGAAAAGTAGACAGTCCAAGGTATTTAGGAAGAGGCATAGTGAGTTTTTTGAAGTTGTAATTTTTTCCCACAATTCTTGGCAAAATTAAGAAATTATTTTTAATTTTTTATTTTTTTTACACAAAATTGTCATAATAACAAATTATTTCTCACACACAGCATATGCATACTTCCAATTACACCACAAAATACATTCTGCTACTCTTCCCGAGTATGGTGATACCACATGTGTGAGACTTTTTCACAGCCTAGCCACATAGAGAGGTTCAATATGCAGGGAGCACCGTCAGGCGTTCTAGGAGCATAAATTACATATAAAATTGTCTAACGACCTATCACACTTTTGAAGGTCCTGGAGCGACAGGACAATGGAATTACCCACAAAATGACCCCATTTTGGAAAGCAAACACCCTGAAGTATATTCTATGAGGTATAATGAGTCTTTTGAACAGTTTGTTTTTTTCCACAAGTCTTTGGAAAATGTGGAAAGAAAATAAAAACTTTTTTTTTTTTTTCTACACAAAGATGATATTTGTAACACACAGCATGTACATAGCAAAAATTACACCCCAAAATACATTTTGCTACACCTCCTGAGTATGGAGATACCCCATGTGTGAGACTTTTATACAGCCTAGCCACATAGAGAGGTCCAACATTGAAGTAGTACCTTCAGGCATTCTAGGAGCATAAATTACACATATAATTTCATTCCTTCCTATCACACTTTTAAAGGTCCTGGAGCACCAGGACGGTGGAATTACCCACAAAATGACCCCATTTTGGAAAGCAAACACCACAAGGTATATTCTATGAGGCATGGGCTGCAGATAGGTACTAGAGTACTCTGATGGGCTGCATATAGGTACTCGGGTACTCTGATGGGCTGTAGACAGATACTCGGGTACTCTGATGGGCTGGTGACAGGTCCTCGGCTACTCTGATGGGCTGACGACAGGTACTCAGTTACCCTGATGGGATGGTGACAGGTACTTGGTTACTCTGATGGGCTGGTCACAAGTACTCGGGTACTCTGATGGGCTGGTGACAGGTCCTCGGCTACTCTGATGGGCTGGCGACAGGTACTCAGGTACTCTGATGGGCTGGTGACAGGTACTCGGGTAGTCTGATGGGCTGGTGACCGGTACTCGGGTACTCTGATGGACTGGTGACAGGTACTTGGGTATTCTGATGGGCTGCAGATAGGTACTCAGGTACTCTGATGGGCTGGAGACAGGTACTCGGGTACTCTGATGGGCTGGTGACAGGTACTTTGGTACTCTGATGGGCTGGTGACAGGTACTCAGGTGGGCTGTGACAGGTACTTTGATGGGCTGGTGACAGGTCCTCTTTATTACTGGAGAGCAATCAGTGTGTTTGGTGTGCACTGTAAGAGGTAATGTGCTGTTACCGCAATCTCCTCCTCACACAATCGTGTGTGAGAAGGAGAACCCGGTTACAGCTCGTTACCGCGTTTTGTTGACATTCTGTGACCGGCTGTGGCTGGATAGAGCCGGTCACATGGTAAAGAGCCAATTTCATTTCATTTACCGCGATCGGAGATGGGCTGTGTCAGGGTGACAAGCCTCGTCCCCGATCGCCATAGCGGTGAGAAGCAGAGGACGCCATATGATGCCGGCCCAGGATGGCAGAGTGCTCCTGCGGATGTCATATGACAATGGCCCAGTATGGAAGTGGTTAAATAGAGTGAATTTTGGTTAACCAGAGGTGAATTAGAGGTTAACTAGAAATAAACTTTATAAACAAATCACTCTTTAGTAGGCTTTCTCATCCAGGGTTCCGTGTAACCCTAGGGTTCTTCCAGAGGTTGCTAGGGGTTCCTTGAGCATTGGCAAATTTCTCTACCACCTACAATGACCACTCATGTAAGGGGGTACTTTTCCACTGACATACAAATTAAGGCTGCCTTTCTCAATCAGGGTTCCATGGAACCCAACGCTTCCTCCAGAGATTGCTAGGGGCTCCTTGAACTGTGGTGGATTAAATTCCCACATCATGGTGCCTGTATAATTCTGGCATCAATACCACTTGACAGAGCCAACGGCATGGGAACAGCAAAGCTTCTCCTTTCTTTTGTTAAGCTAATACTAAAGTCTTGTTTTTTTTTCTATAAAAATAAGAAACGTTATACTTACCTGCTCTGTGTAGTGGTTTTGCACAAGGCAGCACAGATCCTTCTCTTCTCGGGTCCTTTGTCAGCGCTCCTGGCCTTTCCCTCCTGTTGAGTTGCCCCCACAGCAAGCAACTTGCTATGGGTGAATGTGAGCTGAGCTGCAGCTCCGTGTAGCCATTCAGACATGGAGCCGTGGTTCTGCCCCACCCCCCTCCCTCTCCTCATTGGCTAACTGACTTTGATTAACAGCAGCAGGAGCCAACGGCCAATCAGGAGGGAGAGTCCCGGAAGGCTGAGGCACTCATGGACATCGCTGGTTCTGGTGGGGGAAGTGCCTGAGTGTGTTGTGTGATGTCATGGTGCAAGGGAGCCGAGCGGAGCAGCTGGAGCCTTGTGTGCGGGTCTGCAGGATGGGAGCAAGACAAACTGGGAGCAGGACTGTCAGTGTTGTCTGGGCTGGAGTGGACTGAAGGGAACACCTGGCATAGAGAGAGACTATCACTGTGACACAGGAGGGCACGTGTCATGTTGGTGAGGTGTCATCATCATCTGTGCTGCTGCAAACTGCTGTCAGTGTCACTGTGAGAGTCAATTTCATGTGTGTGTGCCGCCCATTATAATTTCTTGCCCTCCTGAGTCCTGTCCCAAAGTTACTTACTTACTATATTCAAAATAAACAAAGAAATATATTTTTTTGCCTTAATACCCTAAATCACATTGCTAATTGCAAATTGTACTTGTTTCTACCCTTAATAATGAAATTTGCACTTAAAACTATAATTTTGTAACTTTTGGAAATGCCAGTAAAAACTTGGCTGTGCCAGTAAATTTTGGGTGTCGTGTCAGTAAATTTCAATCTGGTAGGTTGGCAACACTATTGAGCTGCAATGCACGCATTGGAGTGTATTGATGCATTTTGCATTGTGATGCATTAATCTTTTCAGCTCCGGAAAGGTTTATCCCCCATTCATGACCAGGCCATTTGTTGCAATACGGCACTGCATTACTTTAACTGACAATTGCACGGTTGTGCGACACTGTACCCAAATAAAATTCATGTTCTTTTTTTTACCACAAATAGAGCTTTCTTTTGGTGGTATTTGATTACCTCTGCGGTTTTTATTTCTTTGTGCTACAAACAAAAAAAGACTGACAATTTTGAAAAAAAAACACATCCAATAAAAATGTTTAAAAACATCTAATGTCTTCATCAATTTAGACTAATATGTATTATTATTATCCTAATAAGCGTATATTGATTGGTTTGTGCAAAAGTTATAGTGTTTACAAACTATGGGGTATATTTATGGAATAATTTTTTTTTTTTACTAGTAATGGCGGCGATCAGCGATTTTTAGTGGGAATGAGACATTGTGGCAGACAAATCTGACAAAGGGTCAAAGGGTCAAAGGGTTAAATGTGTTCCCTGGGAGTGCTTTCTAACTGTGAGGGAGGTGCTTTGACTGGGGGAAGACAGAGATCCCTGTTCCTGCTTAGCAGAAACACAAGATCTCCATCTTCCCCTTTGACAGAACGGCAATCTGCCTTTTTTAAATAGGCAGACCGCTGTTCTGTCTGCCTCGTGAATGATCGCCGGGTCCCAGTGGATATCGGGTCCACCAGACCCACTGATTTGCTCCCGCTGTGTCCAATTACAGTGGGATTTTGTCGCCGGTGGTGCGTGCACGCGCCCCAGATCCGGCAAATTAAATTAATTACAGGTATGTGATTTTGCACTGAAGGGCCGCCCTGCTGCAGTAAATGTGCATGGGGCGGTCTGGAAGTGGTTAAGTAACCAATTCAAAATGCAGTGGCTGAAATGTACAGCAGTACATGGCAAAATAAGGCAATACATGGCATAATAAGTCAGCACACGGCACAGGATACAGGCATTTTGTAGGTGTGTGGGTGTGTGCAGCATGGTGTGACAGCAATAACACATACACAGTCCTGGTGCAAATGGTATTGAAGTAAAGGCAAATAGTTCACAACAACCCAGTGGAAGGAGACCCAACCAGGAACACTCACAGAAACCAAGAGTGTGTAGCGGAGTAAGCTTCAGCCAAACTGACAGCGTCTGTCTGGAGGGGTGGAATGCGGCCTGGCCGTTCCGTGCCTAAATGATAAGGTGTTCAAGGAGAGTGCGGATCCCCAAGCTTTCCCTACTCAACTGGAACCTTTCCCTGCCACTAATACTACTGTTCCTGACAGACATGAGACCTGTCCCTACACTACCTGTATGCCAATATGTGCTAAACCCAGGGGGTCAGGGTCTTAAATAGACTCTGCCGCACCTAAGATGGCTGCCAGAGTCACATGGGTGATCAGCATCCAATCGTATCGCTGCCCCAGTGACTGAGGAAACTATAGAGGAACCATGTTTCTCATGACTTCCTCTCCCTCTGCATTGCCACTGTGGTCGAGTGACACCTCTGGTGGAGACAAGAGACTGCACCTGCCTACGGGTGAATTGGGTGACATTCTCTCTATATGACACTGCAGTGCACTAATGCATGGAATGTGTGTTTCCCTGTGTTGTGACAACCTGTGTTATCACAATGCAATCATGTGAATGGGCCCTTTCAGTGATAAATAAATTAGCAGTTGTTCTGATTGTTCTCTGCTTGCAGACTAGAACTTCTGCTGTCAGACATGAAGTCAGTCCCCGCGGGTGCACAAGCAGGAGTGCGCATAGCAGAAGGACATGTATATACATATGAAAATATCCCGGAGGCTTACTGAAGTCTCTGGAGATGTCTAGATAACTTAGCAGGTCCCCTAGGGACTGTCTCAACCGATTCTTTATTCTTGTGCAGACAGTCAGCATATTTGGTCCCATTGGGATTGGTCAATACTTTGCTTTCTGTCTTGTGGGGAATGCAGATATACTGAACACTATTTCTATGTGAATATTGTACAGACAACACTAGAAGCTGCACAGAGACATAAACATAACCTGGCACCACCCAAAAAATATTACCATTGACTGCTAGAAACAATTGGTGCATTAAACTGTATGTTTATACCAGGGTAAAAATGAATGCTATTAACATTTTGACAAAAGATAATTTCTCATCTCTTTGCCTTAGCATATCTGTTTTGTCAGAAGTTTATACTTGTATTCCAGGCACACAGCTGAACACACAGATGAAAGAAATATATGATAAGTGTGTTATCTGCCAAGAGATTTGTATTTCTGTCCATCCAGTCCTGAGATTTTCACAGCTGTACCACATACTACAGCCCTTAATAGGAATAAAAAAAGACCTCCTTTTTTTCTGAGGAAATTCAGTATCCCTAAAGGCCCCATTAACATCTATGCATTGTGGTAATACACCTTTTGTTACATGAAACGCATTGCAGGGCCATTCATAATTATTATCAACCCAACCCACTAAAGCAGGGGTAGGCAACCTCGGCCCTCCAGCTGTGGCGAAACTACAAGACCTATGAGACATTGCAAGACCCTGACAATCACAGGCATGACTCCTAGAGGCAGAGGCATGATAGGATTTGAAGTTTCACCACAGCTGGCATGCCAAGGTTGCCTAACTTTGCACTAAAGCCTAGTACACACTAGGGATAGGCCAAATGGACCCTTGTTCGGTTCGCAGCAGGACTTCCAAACACTGCGAAAGTTCGGACCCGAATAAGGAACCCCATTAAAGTCAATGGGACCCGAACGTTAAAAAATCAAAAGAGCTCATTTTGAAGGCTTATATGCAAGTAATTGGGCATACAATGGTCATAGGGGCCCGGGTCCTGCCTTGGGGGACATGTATCATTAAAAAAAAAGTTTGTGAAAAACGTCAATTTTAAATGAGCAGTGATTTTTTGATTTTTAGAGTGAAAGCCTAAAAATGAAAAATTATTTTAAATATAGTGTCTGATGGGCCCCCTTAGTCTACCTGTAAAGTGGCAGATCTGTACCATGTCTAGAATCTGCTGCAGCAATAATAGCATTTATAAAGCCAAAAAAATGACATTTTCCTTGCAAGCTGCCTTTATTTTGCTCAGCAACAGCTGGGGATCCAGTGTGTATGATGAGGCCACAATGTAGTGCACTGAGAACAAGATTAGAGATTTTTTGGATACATTCTGGTGTCACTTTGACTTTGTATAGAAGTAACGGGTGCGTAAAAATTGGTCTTTGGGTGTCAGTGGCCCCTTTCCACTGGAACCCTATAGAGGTAATCTTAATGAAAGCAAGAATTGGTTGTGCTGTAAAAAATTGCAGTGATATGCACCTGTCAAACAGGTGCAGAAAAAATACTCTTTGGGTGTCGGGGGCACCTTCCCACTGTAGCCTTATAGAGGTGCTCTTGATGAGGGCAAAAAAAATTGCAATGATATGCACCTGTCAAACAGGTGCTGAAAAATTGGTCTTTGGGTGTTAATTGTGCCCATGAAACCTATACCAAAAACATTCTTCCAGATGAAATGATTGAACACCCTCACAGCTAGGCAGTCTCGAAGTCATGCAGAGATTCCACATCCCAAAAAGACTTAATCAGTGACATCAGCATCAGGGGCTTCATAGCTGGTAATCCAGGACTGATTCATTTTTATAAAAGTCAAACGGTCCACGAAGTCTGTGAACAGACATGTTCTATGATCAGTAACAAAACCTCCTGCAGCACTTAAAGCCCGTTCTGAAAGCACGCTAGATGCAGGGCAGCCCAACAACTCAATAGCATATTGGGCAAGTTCTGGCCAGTGGTCTATTCTCATGACCCAGAAAGTCAGTAGATCGTCAGATGGAAAGCTCTCCTTCTTTGTTTTGGCCCCGAGGTAATCGTCCACCATGTGATGCAGAAGCTGCCGATGGGATGTGGAAGCTAACAGGCCTGGGCAGCGAGGACTAAAAAAAATTCTGAAATGCCTCACTTAGGCGGACGCCTTCTCCAATGCTCCTCTCTTGACCCACAGAAGACTCAAAACAATGTTTTTCACGACACTGTAACCTACTGGAGTCAGGAAAAACATTCAATAAAATCCTCTCTAACGTGTCCTCAAGAGATTTTATCTTCTGCACTCTCTGTGGGGGCGGGATGAGTTCTGAGACCTTCCACTTAACGGTGGTCAAGGAGGGTGCCAACCAGTAATCATCCTTCTCCTTTATGCCACGTATTCTTGGGTCCTTTTGCAGGCTTTGAAGCATAAGGTTGCCCATGCGCCTCAAATTTGTTGAGGCTTGAGAAGCAGACTCCTTAGGGACACTCAGCATGACAGCATCTGGAACTTCCTCCTCCAAACCACATACTACTCCCAAGGGTCCTGGGGTTGGAAAGCCATCGCTTTGACGCATGCCTTCCTCTTCTTCAAAGCCTATGAAAGTGCCAGAATCCTCCTCCTCATCCTCCTCTACTCTCTCCTCCTGTGCGTTCTGTAACAAAGGAATGATGGTGTCTGGATAAAGTGGGCCTTGAGAGGAAAGGAAGTCCTCCTCTTCCTCCTGCTGCTCTGCCTCCAGTGCCCTGTCCATAATGCCACGCAGAGTCTGCTCCAGCAGGACCCCAACAGGGATTGTGTCACTGATGCATGCACTGTCATGGCTCACCATCCTTGTGGCTTCCTCAAATGGTTACAATATAGTGCATGCATCCTTAATGATCAGCCATTGGCGTGGGGAAAAAAAGCTGAGGCGGCCTGAGCCTGTTGTCGTGCCGTATTCGCACAGACACTCATTGAGGGCCCTCTGCTGCATTTATAGCCGCTGCAGCATTGACAAAGTCGAGTTCCACCTGGTCGACATGTCACAAATAAGGTAGTTTACGGGCAGGTGGATTTCTTGCTGAATTTTAGCCAATCGAGCACTGGCTGTGTATGACCGCTTGAAATGGCTACAGACTCTTCTGGCCAACTTTACCACATCTTGCAACCCTGGGTACATTTTTAGGAAACGCTGCACCACAAAATTGAGGACATGTGCCAGGCATGGCAGATGTGTCAACTTTCCCTGTCTAAGAGCGGACAGGAGGTTTGAGCCATTATCGCACACCACCATTCCTGGCTCCAGCTGGCTAGGTGTGAACCGCCTCTGGGCCTGTCCCTGCAGAGCTGCAAGAATCTCTGCTCCAGTGTTGTTCCTGTCTCCTAAACACACCAGCTGAAGCACTGCATGGCACCTTTTAGCCTGACTCTGGGAATAGCCCTTTGAATGCTTAGGGGGTACCTGATGTTCATAGGACAATTCTGCAGAGGAGAGCATGGAGGTGGCGGAGGAGGAGGAGGAGGATGGGGGCTCACAGGTCTGGCATCATCACCACCAGCTGTATGGAGACCTGGGGGTACAACAAGCTGCAGCACAGAGCCCTGTCCTGCATCCTTTCGAGTTGCAAGCAGCGTTACCCAGTGTGCTGTGAACGAAATATATCGTCCCTGTCCATGCTTGCTGGAGCACGTCTCAGCAGTAAGGTGGATTTTATGGCTGACTGCCTTGCCCAACGATGATAGAACATTCCCTTCCACGTGATGGTAGAGATGGAATGGCCTTACATGAAAAGTAGTAGCGACTGGGAACATGCCATTGTGGTACAGCACATTGTGCGAATTCACAGAAGGGGGCAGAATCCACCAGGCTGAAAGGCAGAAGTTGGAGAGCCAATAGCTTTAACAAGCTTGCATTTGGACACTGGGCATGTAGGTGGCAGGGACTGTATTTTTTTTCTCTGCAGCAGATGGGGCAGAGAAATTTGCGGAGGAGGAGGGACAGATTTGTGACCCTTTTGTGTGGCTTTTAGGTGCTCTTGCCAACGGGCTGAGTGGTTGGACGTTGCCTTGTTAAGCATGTGGTACCCAAATGGTTGGTGTTTTTTGCCACGTTTGATGTGCCTGAGACAAAGTTTGCAGATAACAACAGTGCGATCTGCTGCAGGTGTGCTGAAAAAGGCCTGTTCTGAAAGCACGCTGACAGCTGAGCTTTGGGGAGTGGGCCGGGAGATAAGAGCTGCAGAATGTGATGGACTAGGGTATCTGATCTCTACTCTTTCTTGATGTGAGCCTCCTTGGGGTTGTGCCTCCTCACCTTCAGTTTCCTCCTGTGCTCTATCTGGCACCTAAGTCGCATCAGTGACCTCATCATCATCATCTCCATCTCCTCCACCTTCATCATTACCAATGGAGACAACTTGGCTAAACACTGCAGCTTGGGGAACATGAATGCCAATTTGTCTACCAGTGTTCCTCCCTCTCTCTAGGCTCATGTTCCTGTCATCCATAACCTCAGAACCAACATCTGAATCCAGTAATGGCTGTGCATCATCAAGGAGCAAGTGGCTGACGCTGTGGTCAACTTCCTACTTTGTAAGCTGTGCTGTATGTTTTATATTTCACACCATTTCACTCTGTATGCTGTGCTGTTCTGTGTTCTATGCCATAGCACTATGCTATGAGCAGTATGTCGGGTGCTACATTCTTTACTCCACGCTTCGTTGCTATGAACATTCCATACTTCACCCCCTCCTCCATCTTCAATGAGTTGTATGTTCTGTACTGCACAATGCCCTAGTCTCTACACTGTGCTGGGCCATCTTTAAAGGAGGGCAAAAGGGGCAGCTGCCCATAACTCAGCTGACTCCTCAATGGCTGATGTTGGGCTATGGCAGGAATAGATGGGGACCAGGAGGCAGGTTTATCCACTCTGGCAACTGCAGGGGACTTTGCTTGCGTGACAGAGGATGAGGAGGATGAGGAAGGTTTAGTTAGCCAGTCCTCCACCTCCTCTGCATGCTGTGGCTGGATAGCACAGGCAAACTCACTAAACAAAGGAAATGATGCCCTGTCTGAGGACTGACCACCACGTCCACCTTTGCCTGTGGACACATTTGTTGTTAGCCCCCTTACAGTGGCAAGGGAATGTTTGCCTCTCCTTGTTGTCCTCCCAGACATTATTGGGAGGGAGAGGGCAGTGCTTACAAGCAAATGTAAAGAAGAAGTTGAAATCTGTACGTAGGTGCACTTTAATCAATGTAAAGAGGTGTTTGGTGCACTTTCATTTGAGTACTCACACTACACAGACACACTCCACGGATACACTATAATATACTTCAATATAATGCGCCAAACGTACAGTGACACACAGAACTATATGGCGTTAAACTGACAAATAACGCACACAAAAGTAAATGGCGTTAAACTGGCAGTAACGCAATCAAATAGACGGTGTTCAACCGTCACTACACTATAATATACTTCAATATAATGCGCCAAACGTACAGTGACACACAGAACTATATGGCGTTAAACTGGCAGTAATCCACACAAAACTATATGGCGTTAAACTGGCAGTAATGCACACCAAACTTTATGACGTTAAACTGGCAGTAACGCACACAGAAGTAAATGGCGTTAAACTGGCAGTAACACACAAAACTATATGGCGTTAAACTGGCAGTAACGCACACAGCACTATATGGCGTTAAACTAGCAGTAACACACATAAAACTATATGGCGTTAAATTGGCAGTAACACACACAAAAGTAAATGGCAATAAACTTGCAGTAACGCACACAGAAGTAAATGGCATTAAACTGGCAGTAACGCAATCAAATAGACGGTGTTCAACCGCCACTACACTGACGCTATCTGAACTGTCCCTACTCTAGCTATACACTAATGTAAAGATTACCGACACGGTCTTAGTACACTACACTGAAACTATCTGAGTTGTCCCTACTCTAGACTAATGTATGTATGAATGACACGGTCTTACTACACTACAGTGAAACTATCTGAACTGTCCCTACTCTTGCTGCACACTATGCAAAGCTGAATGATTGTCCTTCTCACTACAGTCACACTATTCCTAGACTGACACTAAACTAATATTCTACTCTGACAACTGAAGCAAAATAGCACAGTATAGCACACTAAATAACTAATAGCACTGGACAGAGCCCTGTTTTGTCTCTCTCCATGGCAAAATCACACTGAAAATGGCTGCCATTCAAGGAATACTTTTATACTGTGGGGCAGGAATGAGCCATGATTGTATAATGTCATGATGACAGTGTCCAATCATGACTCTGACAGTGCTCTGTGCCCTGATTGGCTGAAGTTTTCATTGCTTCAGCCAATCAGGGCTTGCAATGCACTGTTCAGCGCCGCAATACATTGTGGTCGGTTCGGGGGGGGGGGCGAACAAATGGTCGGCTGTTCCTCGAACATCTGAACAGCGAAAGTTCGGCCAGAACTTAAGCTCGGGCCGAACCGTTCGCCCATCCCTAGTAAACACTACTATTTTTGTTTGTTTTTTTTTTAACCCAGCATGGCTTAATGAAAAAAAAAAACTGACAGCTCAGGAAGAGCCAATTTCGATTTCGTTTTAGTCATAGTCTTTTGACTAAAATGCCATTTTAATTTTAGTCGCAATTTAGTCATCTGCAATTGTTTTAGTTTTAGTCATATTTAGTCGACTAAAATCTCTATTACATTTTAGTTGACTAAAATAGAATGTGTTTAGTTAAATTGTAATGCATTATTTAAGCATTTCTCTAGAAATTCAAAACTCATTATACACTCCTGGAGTAAAAAAAAACTAATATGTTATTTTTTATAGTAAGGTTTTGAACAAACTACACAGACACAGATAAAGCCATTATATAACGTCTGTACTCTGTAAAACCAAGTTTCGTTACAAAAATATTGCTTTTTGAGTCACAGCTTCATTCCTTGCTATAAGTGCATGCTACTTTTCTGTTGATTGAACAAAATAAAAAAGAACACATTTATATTGTTGGCTCTGAACAAGTAGCCCACCCACACACTGCACAGTCAATTAAATCAGTGTGTGGACAAATACTTGCAAGTGGAGCATACAAAGAGGAAGATCCTAAGAGTTATAATAGACAATGGGAATAATATGGTGGCAGCATTTAAACAAACCACAGCAGCAGCAGAAGAATCACCCTGCTCTAGCAAGGAAGACTCCCCCATGACGGAAAGCAGGGCTGAACTGGGATAAAAATTTGGCCCTGGACTTCATCCAGACTGGCCCACTTTAATTTTGCAAACACGCACAACTCACCTCTTTTATAATTTCACTTAGTCTCTTCTGTATTTTTCTCCTCTGCTCCTTCTCACATCACTGCGTGAGGTAGGAGGGCGGATGTCATGTAGGAACATTTTATTTTTATTATTTTTTTTAAATAATTTTTTACAATTTATTTTTGTAATATTTTTTTCATAGTGATTGGAGGTGAGGGTGGGGGGGGGGTAGTGGATGATGTCAGTAGGGCAGTGGACGTTGTCAGTAGTTTTTTGTTTTTATTAATTTATCTATTATTCGTTAAAATGTTGTTGTTTATAATTTTTTTAAATCATTTTTACAGTGCTTCTGGGGAAAGAAATGGGGGGGGGGGTTATAGGGCAGTGAATAGTGTCGGTAGTTTTTTATTTTTATGTATTTATTTTTTTACAATTTAATTTTAATTTTATTTTTTTTCACAATGCTTTTTGGTGGTTGGGGGTTGGGGCAGTGTACAGTGTTGGTAGGGCAGGGTGGGGGCTATGTGGTGTCAGTAGTTTATTATTTTATATTTTTTTACAATATTATTTTTATAACTGTTTTACAATTTTTTTAATATTGATAGCAATTTCTTTTTTTCTGTCAGTCCTGTTTTTGGGCTTTGGTGAGATATCAGGGGTCTACACAGACCCCTGACATCTCCCCTTTGAGACAGAGAAAGGGACTGAGGACACAGATTCCCCAGTCCCATTCCCTGCTGTCTCAGCATCGAAGATGACTGGACGGGAGGCAGCGGCTCCTGTTTATTCATAAACTGATGCAGAGTTTAGACACAGGAGCTTACTGTGTCCAATTGAGAAAAAGAAGGGGCTGGTAAATTATATATTTACTAGCCCCTTCCTCCACTCTGCATCCTGGCAGATCCCCCCAGCAGCCAGCGGGAGAGGAGGGAGGCCGGCTGCGAGGGATGAGGGGGGGCAGAGGATAAGGACAGGGGACCGGAGGAGGGGCGGGAGCACACAGGGGACCGGAGGAGAAGGACAGGGGACCGGAGGTGTGGCTGGAGAACACGGGGGCGGAGAAGAAGGACAGGGGCCCGGAGGAGCGGCTGGAGAACACGGGGGCGGAGGAGAAGGACAGGGGACCAGAGGAGCGGCCCTAGCACACGGGGCGGAGGAGAAGGTCAGGGGACTGGAGGAGTGGCGGGACCACATGGAGCTGGAGGAGGACAGGGGACCAGAGGAGTGGACAGAGCACATGGGGAGGAGGAGAAGGACAGGGGACCGGAGGAGCAGCCGGAGCACACAGGGCGGAGGAGAAGGGCAGGGGACCGGAGGAGTGGCCGGAGCACACAGGGCTGGAGAAGAAGGACAGGGGACCAGAGGAGCGGCTGGAGAACACGGGGGTGGAGGAGAAGGACAGGGACCAGAGGAGCGGCCCTAGCACACAGGGCGGAGTAGAAAGTCAGGGGACCGGGGGAGTGGTGGGACTACACAGGGGTGGAGGAGGAGGACAGGGGACCAGAGAAGTGGCCAGAGCACACGGGGCGGAGGAGGAGAACAGGAGACTGGAGGAGCAGCGGGACTACACGGGGAACAGGAGGACAGGGGACCAGAGGAGTGGCCAGAGCACACGGGGCGGATGAAGAGGACAGGAGACCAGAGGAGTGGCCGGAGCACACTGGGGGCAGAGGAGGAGGACACGGAAGAGGAGGACACAGGTAACAGCCGGTGATGATCAGCGTGGCAGAAGCCATGCAGCCATTACTCTGTCACTGAAAGCAGCCCACTGAGCCATCGGCCCCCCAGGAAACTCCCAGGAGTCCCGATGGCCAGTACATGCCTGACAGAAAGTGGCTCTGAGGCCAAAATTGATGATCTGCGGTGACTCTGAGCCATTTTTATTATTCTTTTACATGATGACAGTCCATTATCACATGCATATGAGATGATTGATCTTAGGGCTGTCTGCTCTTCTGGTGTATCTTGATTGTTTTTCCACTTTATTTGTATCTCATGTAAACTATTCCCATAAGATATTGGACCGGACACTCACTGTGTGTGGTCTGGTGCATACCTTGTGGTCCAGATGGTGCAGAAGGAGGCAAGTGTTAAGAGAATCTTTGATAAAGCAAGATTAATAGTGAATGTCTTCAAATTTTCCATTGTAACACTGAAGATATTGAAGTAGTGTGGCCATACTTTTTTAAATGACTGGCCCACACGCTGGTTAAGCATTACTAGTACATTCAACATGATCGCAAGGCTTCCCCACTAGAACACTCCGGTCCAAGCTCTCAGCTATTGCTAATCGGAAGCTGATCAGCAGCAGACTGATTAACTAATCTCTTTGTTACTCTGCCCTCTCCATCTATAAGCATGATCTGCATCACCACTGCTTGACTCCTTGTCAGTGGCGGAACAACCAGGGTCGCACCAGTCGCACTTGCGACTGGGCCCTGGCATTCTGCCAGTATGGGGGGGCCCGCTGCCAGAAGGATCTTTTGCTATTTACCCAGAGGCGATGATCGGAGAGCGAACTTCTCACCCAGCATCTCCGCCCATTGAGTTCTCGGCTGCACTGTGTATCACTGTATACTGCCATAGTAACTGCACAGCGGGCTGCTCACCCAGAGCCACTGAGTTTGCAGCTGCAAACCTCCATAGCCATCTGGAGGCAGAAGCTGGTTACTCTTGTCAGTTGACCAGGAGTAAGGGGGGAGGAGCCAGAGGAGGCCTCCGCCGTCTGAGGAGATTCCTTCTAGGCATAGTGACCTGGAGACACGTGGAGGGAGCCGGTGCATACACGGAACATGAAGCACAGAGTCCCAAGCCGAAAGTAAGAGAGCGAATGCCATAGATCCCAACCTCTAGCAACACTGCTACTGATCCCATCACCCCCCCCAGACTGCCATTCCCCCCACACAGCACTGGCACTGCTCCTATCTCACCACCAGTGTCACATCCATCGCCCACACACACACCAACACTGCTAATGATCCCACCTAGTGTCTGCCACTGATCCCACCCCCCAGCATCTGCCACTATACCCCCCCAGCATCTACCACTGATCCCCTCCAGTTTCTGCACTGATCCCCCCAGTGTCTGTACTGATCCCCCCCCAGTGTCTGCACTGACCCCCCCAGCATCTTCCGCTATACCCCCCTAGCATCTACCACTGATCCCCCCCCAGTGTCTGCCAATGATCCCATTTCCTCCCCCCCCAGAATCTGACACTATACCCCCTAGCATCCGCCACTGACCCCATCCCCCCCCAGCATCTGCCACTGATCCCACCCCCCACCCAGCATCTGGACAGATTGATTCCTCTATACACCTCCCCCGCCACTCCTCTTATCCAGCTTTTTTCTGCTCCCCCTGGGCCCCTGTGCTCTCTCCTGACTCCCCCCCTCCTCCCCCGCAGCGCTGCCAGGGGATTTGTCAGGATGGAGAGCAGGGAAAGGGCTGGTAAATATGTAATTTACCGGCCCCTTCCTTCTCTGAATGGACAGAGTCAGTGATAGGTACCGATTACTGACTCCATTCATTCATAACTGAGGCATAGTAAACTATCTTTACAATGCTTCAATTTTTGAAAGAAAGGGAAGATTCTGTGCAGCTGAGGTTGCAGAGATGGAGATTGAGGGCTGTGTCCTCAATCTCCTTTCTCTGTCTCAAAGGTGGAACATCAGAGGTCTGTTTAGACCCCCGATATCTCACCAAAGCCCCCCTTTGTAGCTCCTAATAAATTTTTTACAAATATTGTAAAAAAAAAAATGGTAAAAAGTAATAATAAAAAAATAAATAATGACACCAGTGGCATAACTACCAGGGTCACCACCGGGCTTTGGGGGAGGTTGCGCAGGCCCATGAGAAAGGGCCCCGGCTGGGGGTCAGGGGGGCCCTTCACGGTTTCTTGCAATGGGGCCCTGAAGGTTCTGGTTATGCCCCTGCTCCTAGTGCTGCACCCCCCCCCCCCCCCCGAGCTCTGCTGTATAGGCAATACAAAAAGCTCATACCAAGACAACTCTAAATCATAGAAAAAACTTTATGAGACATTTAAAGAATTCCAGGGTGGTTAAAATTTAGCATAGACCAAGTAAAAAAAGGTACAGTGGTTACTCATCATTAAGACACATCAAGACCAAGGAAATTTAGGACGTTATGCTGCTTGTGTTTGTAAAAAATGAATGGAGAGCGCTGCATTACTTTATGTCTACCTGGAGTTCAGATTTAAATAATGAGAAAATAATGAGAAGTAGCGATGGACAGTGCAAACACCCAAAGAAATCAGAATTCCTATTTTACTCACCTGACTGCAATATAGTGACCATGTTTTCTATGAACGACTGAATTTAACTTATTCTCCCTATTCTTTGAACTCCATAATGAATAAACCAAGTTGTCCCCCACCGGGGCCATTGCTACAGCAAATATTTCCCGACACTGTCTGCATTCATATTAATAATATACTTTTGCAGCATTAAGAAGTTTGATGTGAATATCTATTTTTATGACTTGTTTGTTACAGAGGTGACTTTTCATTTTCTTTTTTTTGCCTTTTTGTACAGTGACAATAAAAAATACATAATGCATTGCAACGGTTCATTATTTTTGTTGATTACTTTGGTGAAAAGGCATTTTGCTTAAATTGCTGCTAATTGTCAAAGTTTTTTCATGTTTGTCCTTTTGACAAGTAGAGATGAAGAAACTTCTTAAAATATACTCACCTAATTCGCAGCTACAGTCCATTCAGTCCTGTGATCTGCACAATTCCTACCATTTATCAATGGGTTTCTATTTTTTTCTATTTTATGAATGTGAGCTCACATGCATATAGCTTTCCTCGACCTGAGCAAACTTCTTTAAAGGTGTCCAGATGAAAATGCATTAATGTTAATTCAAGGGGATGTGTGTTTAGTAAAGGTACAGTTTATTTTTTTTTTACTTATTAAACATCATTTTAATGTAAGCCTGTCAGTTTTTTTTTGAGCTCTCAAAAGCTCTGTCCTAAAAACTTTTTGTGCATGCCAGTTTGAAACAAATTTCACTTTGTTACTAAGAGCACGAATTTTGCTGACCTTGGAACTAAGTCCCTCCCTTCAACAACTACCTGTCCAATGGCAGTGCCCTTATTGACCATTATTGGACACTTTCTTTGGACTGTTATGGTAGGGGTGAGATTTACTCCCAAAGTAACAAAAGTCAAGACCCAACAAAGTGAATTCAGCTTTGGTAGGGCTCACAGAAGAAAATTGTCTGATTAATAAAATGTATGACCCTCTTAAATAGACTTTTACAATGAATAAATATACTTTTAAAATTGACAACAGGTTTGCTTGAATTCTGACTTGTACTCAGGGACATATCTGGACTGCCTTCCTTCTGGACTTTCTTCTGAGCATGCTTTTTGCCGATGTGCCTGTGTCTGGTTTTAGTTACTTACCATGAAACAAGTAAGACCAACAATGGTCAATAAGGGCACTGCCATTGGACAGGTAGTTGTTGAAGGGAGGGACTTAGTTCCAAGGTCAGCAAAATTCGTGAATAGTCATCCTGGTCTGCATAATTGTCCCTGGTGAGTGCTTTGGAAAATTAAAGTCATTGGATTAGCAGGATGGCAAGAGATAAGCAATGGCAGCAGTCCAGTACAGGTTTCTTCTGCAACGGAAACTGAAAACTGGGCTGAAACAGTAAACTTTATATGATTTACGCTATGCCAATATGTTGTCAATTACTCTGGTCAACTAAGCTTAGAAAACAAGTGCAGTAGTTCTCAATGCACTGTGATACCAGTGAGTAGTGCTGAAAGGATGCGTTCAGCACCACTACACTCAGAAAATGGTAACCGCTGTACTCCTTCAATAATTCTATATGGACTTGTATGTGATAAAAATGACTGGCTGTGTGTTCATACACCAAAAATGCAGTAGGGCATTTAGGTCACAATGGCTGAGACCACCAAAGGACACCTGGAAGTAAAAATGGCAAAACATTTTAGAAACAAACAACCAGTTATTTGGGGGATCTTCACCATTTATTTGGAAAAGTGTGGCTTGCTTACCCCAATTGACAAGAAATACATTTGCCAAATGTAATACCATGCATAAAAAGGCCTATCATAACTAATCCCATCTACATAAATAATTGTCCTGTTCCAGGAACACTGGGAATCACATCTGAAGCAACATTTTTTTGTGTTATTATTAGACTGTAATTTCTATAAATACCCAGATGCATAATAGATGCTTAGAGCAGCTTTGTATAGTCATGGTATTAGTCCCTAGATATCTAAGAATGTATTCTACAACATCTACAAAGGAGTGATCTTTGGTCTTCCAGATGTCTCATCAGTTTCCTTTGTGGTTAAGTCTACTTTGTATTCCTTTTGTCTTACTTGTTTTGTTGTATTTTCCCAAGTAATCTGCATTTTTATAGAAAGCATGTGCTAGATATGCAATGATACTTTGTTATCTTTTCAATTTAAAGCAAACCTGTCAACCATTTTAAATGCCTTCACATAAAAACTTGCCTAAGAGTTAGATCCAGATGATATAATGCCCACACTTACCTTTGTTAACTAGCAAAGGCTCTTCTGTGCATCCTTCTCATCATAGTTTCACTTGTTAGTAAGTGTGCAACTTTGGGACTAAGCTCCTTGCCCCTGATCTATGCTCCACCCACCCATCATTCCCATGTCTTAAGAGCATATGTACTGGCTGGAGATGTATCCCAAATCTCCCCAAGTGGGGAGATTCTGGCAAACGGGGATTTTTAGCGTGCCCACCAGACAATTACTATCGCCATAGATAAAATCCATATATTTTTATTTATACAAAACCATTAAAAACACTAAAAATACAAGTTTTATAAAAAGTGTTGTTTTTTTGTTTTTTTACACATCGCCATATAATACAGTCATCTACATGAGGATAAATTCCAGAGGATATGGATCATATGGTAAAGGGAGGGGGTCTTTTTCTTTTTTTTTTTTTTCCTCTTGACTAATCTGCAGTTTTTGTATACATACACTTTCTGATTAAATTATAAATTTTGTTTTTTTGTTACTTTTCCCTTTTTTCTCGTTTTTCTATTTTACAAAATGCATGTTTAAACATGTTATAATGTTTGTTTACATGTCCCTTTTTTTGAACCAATATATTGTTTGTATTGTTCATTAGCTATAAGGTTTATAAATACTGAAAAGTGGATCCCGAGGAAGCCCTCATCTTGGGTGAAATGCATTGATCCATATGATCCATATCCTCTGGAAATTATCCTCATGCAGATGACTGCATTACATGACAACGTGTAAGAAAAGCTACACTTTTTATGAAACATGTATTTTCTTTGTTTTTAACAGTTTTGTATAAATAAAAATATATTGATTTTTGCTATGGCGATCCTAATTGTCTGGGGGGCATGTTAAAAATCCCCATCTCCCAAAACCTCCCCACTTGGGGAGATATGGGATACATCTCCTTTCTATCATTTTTTGTATGGGCTCCCCCACCCAATATTCCATTCATATTGGCTGCTGAATTAATGGATTTGAATATGGGCGTGTAAAGTGTTTAGCCCCAATGTTGGTTAAGTGGATAAGAGAGGTGCACAAAAGAGCTTTTCTAATAGGATAATGGTTGGGAAAGGCTTTTGAATTGGTTGACAGGTTTGCTGTAATGTGTTACTCCAAAAATAACTTTTTCTAGTCTTAAGCAGGGTTGGGTTTATACTACTTTATGACCCCTCTTTGGGAAGATTTAGGGCTTGTTCACACTAGACAGTGCACCTTACTGTATACATAATGCACATGCGCTTGTTACAATACCAAGTGTTGTGGCTAGATCTGTGTAGCTGCACAGAGGGGACTGAATTCAAACTAAGTGCAAATAAGATGTGTTAGGAACACAGGTGGTAACAAAAACCCCACAATACCACAAAAAAAAAAAAAAAAAAAAAAAAACAATAGTGAAGCACACGTAATAAGTGAAGCCTAGTGAGAAACTACCCATCTATCTAACTAACTATGTAAAACTATATACAAAGCAAGGGGAGAGGTCAGGTAAGGAAAGGTCAGGCAGGAGGTGCAAGAGACAGTGGAAAAGATGGGTCCAGACGGGAGCCAGAATGGGGATCAGGCACAAGGGGAACAGATAGAGGCAGATGGATCAGGGTAACAGGTGCAAAGCAAAGATACAGAAGAAGGTTACCCAGTTTAAAGGTAGCAGGATCAGGTGGTTTGGGCACACAGAACAAATGCTGAGAAACTGACTGTGGGAATTTAGAGAAGGAGCTAGATATCCTTCCAGCAGCCAGCATCAGCTGGATACTTGATACTGGGTTCTGCTGAGAGACACCCGCCAGTAAATACCCTGCCTACAACCTTCAGGAACTACAATGCCATCAGTAGGTGATCCAGTTCCTAATAACACTGGTGTGTAGTGTGAACTCACATTGCCACGCATTGCCATGCATTTTTATGTGTTTTTGCAGCAAGTCTACGTCTTTTCCCAGTGCACACCGAAGCAATCCTTTAGTTTGAGCACTTCATGTAGACAGCAATAGTGTTTGCTATGTCCTTGCATTTAACTTGCCTTGATCAACTCAGATCAATGCAGCTCAATACACGAGATGTGAGCAGCCCTTCCTTTCACTTTTTATCCCGATGACAGCTGTCACAGACACAAAAAGTGAGGGGAAATCTATAATTTTAAATCTGTCAAAGGAAGAGAAGGGAAAATCTCCCAAAGGAGCTTCATGTTCTGTGACATCTGCTGAAGCTATTTGTTTAGACCAAGGACAATGTTAACACTAGTCCAAGCCAATAGTGAACTCCAACTCCAGGCACATGCAAAATAAAAAAAAAACTATAAAAAACATTGCAGTGGGATCTCTTACACTCCATGGGTCAAATTCTCAAAAGGCTCATTTTTACCTAGGTGTAGATGAATAAGGTGCAATACATTATTTCGTACTCCAGCAGGCTCCCTCCATCTGTGCGATTGGTCCCTCATAACTTTCTCCCTGATGACAGCTATCACAGACACAAAAAATTAGGGGAAATCTACAATTTTAAATGTCAAAGGAAGAGGAGGGAAAATCTCCCAATGAAATGTCATGTTCTGTGACATCTGCTAAAGCTGTTTGTTTATGACAAGGACAATGTTAACACTAGTCCAAGCCAATAGCAGTGAAGACCAACTCAAAGACAAGCAAAAAAAAATAAAAAATATAAAAACCTTGCAGTGGGATCTCTTACACTCCATGGGTCAAATGCTCATTTTTACCTAGGTATAGATGAATAAGGTGTAATACCTTATATCTTACTCCAGTAGGCTCCCTCCATCTGTGCAATTGGTCCCTCATAACCTTCTCCCTAAGCCATTGCTATACTGTATGCTTGCCTCCTCACATACAATACAAGACCAATAGCCCTTCATTGTACATGATAATGCTGAGGGGCCACCCAGAGAAGAGGAGAGAAATGGAGCGAGCGTGAACCTGCTGGAGCAAGGGGTAAGGTAAACAATGCAGCCTAATCTATTCACTAGAGTTGACAAGCAAATGAGTATAAGGAGGCTCAGCCTGTTGGTATTAAAATCAGCCTCGGTATTTGCTTTACAACAAGCTAAACAAAGGCTGGAGTAACTGTACACACATAAAATTATGTTTTTGTGAAAGAGGTCCTAATAGGATTCGCAAATATATGTAAAAGTTTGAAAAAAATAGATATTTGTTACTGCAAAATTCTTTGACATTTATGGTTATTAAAGCTTACCAAACTCTCTATTCTGCAATTACTGGAAAGGAAAACCAAAGGTCAGAAAAAAAGTCTCTCAATCCTTTGTAAAGGTATTCATAGAAAATTAGAGCCAAAAATGCATAAATTGGGGACCAAAGAGTTGAGAACTCCGTAATGTTCCTAACGGGCTTGATTCTCCACTGTCCCTTTCCACTAGCTCATTATATGTACATGCCACTGAAGAAAAAAATATACATATATATATCAGGAATACACGATACAAGAAAAGTATAAGAACAGCTCGGAATATGATAATAATGTAGTGTTTACAAAGTTTCCCTCAGGGATAACAGAATGTGCTCCAGAATCCCAGGTGGAAATTTAGTTTAGTTGAGAAACATTGACATAATCTAACATTGCAGAAAAATGTGACAACTGATGAAGCAATATGAAGATCTATCTGCAGATGATGAGGAACTTTGGTAGCCCTGTCATAGTTAGAAATAGTTATTAGGTGTTAAGCTCAATCAATTCTTTTAGTTCCTGTGCTAAATGGTAACCAAGGGTATTTTCACATTATTTTAAACACGTAATCATACAAGTATACATCTCATCTTGCTATCAGAGATGTGCAACCTGTGTATTAAGGGCCAACTTGGGTCCCAGAACATGGTTATCAGTTATATCAACTATTCTACCAGGTTATAGTAGGCAACCTGCACTAAAACAAAGGCAAAATGACAAATGTCACAAACAAAATGCCCCTAATGCTTGGTCTCAGTAGTTACTCACTCTGGGTGCATTATATGCAACTGGGATGAAACAATGAAAACCCCTTCAGCTCCAGTCTAAATGGCATAATCATTTTGCTTGTTTCTGTCCCAGCAAAGCAGTGTTCAAAGGAGGTTCTAATTGCCCAACACCATTTGGATATTACAAACTAGAAAAGGTTAATAGCCCCATGAGGAGCACCACCCTGACTTTGCATCTGATTTAAGTGGGCAATGTCCAGGTCTGCATGAAAGTGGGAGAGGTTCCAGCCTCTGCCTAGCACACATTTAGAATACCTGAGGGCCTCAAGTCACAGTAGGTCCTTGAGAAGCTGCACAGTCTGCACTACATCTAACCCTGTTTTGACTACTCCATAACAAAAGGGTTTTAACTATAAACACATCACAATAACTGTTTCTTTATTGGGTATAATGGGGAAAGGAACAAGCATTGTTCAATCGTACCCAAAGCTGGACTAAGGCTCTAAGCAAACCATGAAGGTGTGAACTAGCGCGTATGTGTGCTCCCGTGCGCTGTGTTTAAGGCAGCCCAATAAATTTCAATGGATCACCCTATATGCCAGAAACATGCATAAAACAGTGCATGAACCATTTTAAAAATCATGGCGCACCATAACACATGGTACTGTGGTAATGCTGTGCACGCGTTTGCTAGATGCACGGGGGTGCCATTAAGAATTAATGGCACTGCCACACATCTGCAAGGGGGGGTGTTTTTGTGTGCTGTGGGAGAGTGATCGATTTTGCATGCATTCCCACAAGGCATTTGTGTCAACAAAGCCTAAGAATTGCAGAGGCATTTATCGCTGACATGGGTAACATAGCAAATCATTATAGGCCCCTTTTGATATCCAAAAAGCAATGCCAAAACTCACATGTGTGTGATTCAAAAACAATTACAAATTCTGTAATATACTAATTGCTTTCATAGCAGACTAAGAGAGGTACTCAAACTATACAGTATATACAAGGGCAGTAATATCTGGCTTTGCAGTAAAAAATCCAGCAAGCAATATTGACTGGCTTATTAATTTTGATAAAAAACAAGTCAAATCATATTATTTAATAGAAAATCACTATTGAGGATTTACAAGGTCTTCTATACATGTTACAGTAACAGTTGACAAATCTATTTTCCCATTTAAAAATTCTAGGGATCATGTTGGCTTTGGACTTGCAAATATGCCTACATCTTTATTGCTGTCAGATGGTTTTGAACTCATCTCTTTGTAATACAACAGCCTTTTCTATAAGTAGGTTCTAGCTTTAGGTTTTGGTATTTATGGGCCTTATCTGTTTGCAATTGAATGGTCTTTCTATTAATAGTTTTTAGGTCTGGGAGCATATTGTTGTGTTAAGGCAAAGAAAGTTAGTGAAGTTCTTCTGGGAGTTTTCAAGAAACGATGCTGCACCTTGCCAATAAGGAAAGAGGGGCAATTTTCACTGTCGTTTCAGACTGGCCATGGACTTGCATGGTACCAGGTCAAAGTGGAAGAAGTGCTAAGAAATATGCAACAGAAGTGTGAGAATGGAATTTCGTCGACTGATCCAAGGAGTGAGTCTGTCAGCAGGGTTTAATGGAAAACAAGTAAAGGTCAGGCAAGGAGAAGGATGGTCAGAAATAGATGTCCAAGGGGGTAGAACAAGACATGTGAAGAGCAGGTTAAGGTCAGCAGAAGACAAGCTCACTGGAAACAGATGTCTATATTATTCAATAACTAATAAATAGTTCATTTGAGCCCATTTCATTGATGAACTTTTTTTTCGAAAAAAAAAATCAAGTAAGGAAAAATGTCAGTATTGTCTATATTAATCAACATTTTTACCCTGTATAAAATATGTATAAAATATGACACATTTAAATGGGTGCCATGGACAATACAGACACATTCTTCAGAGTTCTTTCAATGCTTATATTATTTGTGTGTTACCTAGATCTTACATCTGAAATCTACAGCAACATTAATGCTCCGTACACACGGTCGCACTTTTGGACGGCAAATGTGCGATCGGAGCTTGTTGTCGGAAATTCCAACCCTATGTAGGCTCCATCTGACTTTTTCCATCAGATTTTCCGACACAAAATTTGAGATCTGGATCTCAAAGTTTCCGACAACAAAATCCGTTCTTGTAAATTCCGATTGTGTGTACACAATTCCAACGCAGAAAGTGCAACGCATGCTCAGAATAAATTACAAGACGGAAGCGCTCGGTCTGGTAAAACTAGCATTCGTAATGGAGCACATTCGTCACGCTGCTATTTTTAAAATATTTTAATGCAGCGCATTCTCTTCTTCTTTATAATGCTAGAATAATGAAGTTGTTTTGCTCATATTCACACAGAGTTCTGACAAACTGATTTCTTTATTATTTCTCGTGATCTCCTGAATAATATTTTTTTTTTTCATCAGATCTCCAAAATAATGTTTAGAATTTTTTTTTAGATTTTTTTTTTTTTTTTATCAAGATCTCCTATTTTTTTTGTTTTTTATAGTGATCTCCATAATATTATTTCTCGTTTTGTGTGTCAAGTTACCACAACACCATTATTATCTTGTACTTTTTTAACCTCAAGTAGTTTGTTTGGTGTTGGTGTCCCTTGTTAATTTGACATTGTATTTTTGAAATGTACCTGCCTACTCACAAACAAACTGTCCTTTTTGAAGTAAAACACATAGGCAAGTATTTCATTAAAAAATAGCCATTTATTCTGGGTCAGAACAAAATAAAGAGGAAGGCAATGCTGGAGAAACTGCTGAAATTGGCAAAGCCTTTGTACCCCAGGGCACACATCAACTATTTGCCAGCCAAAATTGGTGGCCTGAGGAGTGCATATAATAGTGAGCACAATCCGGTCCAGGACTCCAAGAGAACAGGAACAGCTGCAGATGACATCTATGTCCCCAGGCTGTGGTCATACCACAGCCTACATCTTTTGCCAGACCAGACTGAACTCAGGTCTTCACTTTTTTGTCTTCCTTCCATGCTTCCTTCCAGGCTGTGGCTGTGGTGTTGGAGGTATGGCAGGAGATGGAGGAGGAGGAGAATGGTCAAACTCACACTGGTGTGTTTTGGTTGTGAGTTGGCCCCTCAACCCCTTATTTTGGGTGATCACCATAAGTTCCTCACACAAGAGGCGTGGGCCCTCCTCCATTTGCTGCATTTTGTATGCAGTCATGCATGCAAAGGCCTCTTGGAGAGTGTGGTTGGTTTGAGGGCCTCATTAGCCTCCCTAATCAGCCTGAGCGCTGCCTCCTCCACATTACTCCCCTTCCTGGCCCTTTTGTTTTGAAGGAGGAAAGGAAGGGACCTGTGATTCTGTGAGGCTCCTACTGGGCCTGGCCACCTCCTGGCTGCCACTTACCCCCGCCACCTCCTGACTGCCACATTCCCCCGCCACCTCCTGGCTACCACATTCCACAGCTTTCTCCTGGCTGAGGCTTTCTTGTGTATGAAAAAGGGACATAGTTTTAGTTTATTGTTCATCAATCACACACAATTTTCAGCTCATGACTGTTGCAAATTGAATGTTAATAAATAGAAAAGACTATCATTCTGACCCCAGGATTTTACATTCTTGTCCCAAACCTTTTTGGCTACTACTGTCTATTGATATATAAAACACTTTATTAAATCAGCAATTAGTGATCAATAATAACATCTATTTCACGTCATTTATTTTACGACAAGAAATATGTTGAACAATGGCTTAATATAATAATAATAATAATATAAATAATAATAATAATAATAATAATAATAATAATAATAATAATAATAATAATATGTTGAACCTGGCTCAAGCTGGGCTACTCCACTTCTTCCTGGCTGGAAGGCCCATGGTGGGCGTCGGAAGCCTCAGCTGGGGTGGAAGGAAGCGTGGAAGGTAGGGTTGAGAGGGATTCCCTGACTTTAGTCTGGTCTGCCAGAATATGTCTCTCATAGTACCACAGCCTGGAGACATAAATGTCATCTGCTGCTGCTCCTGATCTCATGAATTTCTGGACCTTAGTACGCTCACGATTTTATGTGCTCCTCAGGCCACCAATTTTTTTTTTTAAATAGGGGATGTCTGCCGTGGGGACCTGCGGCTTCACCAACTCCAGCAGTTTCTCCAGTGCTGCCTGCCTCTTTATTTTGTTATTAAAAAGAGGGTGTTTCACCTGCCACAGACAGGGAAGCTCCCTGTATTTATCAATTAATATTGGAGGAAGCTGTGGTCTTTGAACCCATCCATTTTCTCTGCAAGACACAACACAAGACAAACCCTAATGTCAGGCGAAACTCCCCTAATCTTGACCCAATATAGGCCTCAATCTATAAGCAGTATAGACCACTAATGCACCAAGTTAAAAATTTACCTTCGTTATAATGATCGTACTCCGTCCTCCGCTCACAGATCGTACGTTCAACGCACGCATGTTACGCTTTTTATACACTGCACATGTGTGAAACTACGCCCACCCCAAGTTCTTTCTAGTATATTCCCCGCCCCTTGTCTTTCGCCGCAGTGGGTAGTGAACATGGCGGAGACACAGCAGGTGCATGCAGAGGAGAGCAGCAACGATGAAAGCCTGAAGCCATGAATGTCCCGATCCCGGAGGAGATTTAAGGCCTCAAATTTGTCCTTTGTTGAGATGGTGGAGATGGTGGACATCTTGAAGAGGGCCGACTATGATGGGAAGTATAGACCTTACCTAAACCCAAATTTGAGAAAGGCCAAGATCATGACTAAAGTTGTGAAGAGTCAGCACAGGATTTTTGAGGTATGACAATCCAAGGAGCAATTGAGGAAACGCTGGTCAGAACTGAAATTGAGGGAGCAGGATCAGTACAGAAGGATCAAGAGAATTCTTCAAAAAAGTAAGTAGTTGTCGTGTGTTCCTATTATTATTATTACTTGCATGCTGCTCCATGTGCTTTTCTTTACTGTTGTACAATTTAAAATGGCAACTTTCATGTTCATGGGCACAGTAATCGGTCTAGGAAACACCGTTCGTTAGCCCACTCATAAGATATTTTGGACTGATGCAGGTTAACTACATTTGTTCAGGCCTATTTGTATTAAAAGAAGTTTGTTGTCTTGATGGGTTTGTAACTAGAATGAAATGGAAAATTGATTCAGTGTAAGGAGAGGACGCTCAGCAGCTGTTTACACATTGGGACGCAGGAGCACTAGTGTGGGACACCATAACAAACATTTTAGGGTGTCCCACACAGGTGCTCCAGTGGATACTATAGGGGTGTCTCCATATGTGAAACTTTAACAAAAAAGGTAAGTATTCCAGCTTTAGAAAGGAAATAAAAATGTCTTCACCTTGGAACTCTGCCAAATCAGACAATTGTACGACACTTCCAAGCAATGTTTCATATTCCTATTTCTGGCCTCAAATATCTGTGCGCTAAGTATATCTTTTTTTTATTCACATAGAGGAGAAAAGACTCGGGACATCTGAGGACACCAGGAACCCCACACCTCCTAAAGAAGGGGAAATCCCAAAACCAATGATGATCAATGATGTTCAACAAAAAATGAAGAACATCATTGATGTTTTAGGCAGAATATAAAACACACAAAAATTGTACAGTTTTATTGTGTATTTTTGATTTTAAAAACAAGTTTTAAAGTATTTTAAAAGCCAAATTTAGAAGATGCACATGGTGTGTCAACATGTGCTATCTTCCATTACGCGATGTCAATGTACATGTTTTGTGGGTGCAACCCCTTCCTCGCAACTCAAGTAGGTGAGAGGAAGGGGTTGCACCCCCAAAACACGTCTATTGATCCCCCATGATGGGAGCTAGCACATGTTGACATTAGGCATGGGATCAAGTGGGAAATCCCCAGTTTGAATCACAATTTGTGTGCATCTTCAAAATTTTGCTTTTACAGGGGTGACATCACCCCATCTGATGAAGGCAAGATCAACACAGTTTGGACATACTACTGTCTGATATTGCCTTCACTTCATCAAAGTTGAACTTTGTGCTAAGTTGTTACTGAGTTGTGTATGTTATGTTTTGAAACATGCCTGTTTAACCAAAAATAGGCTATTTCTAATGTGACAAAAAAAATGTTATACAACAAAGATGTTGGTTAGTTCAAAAACCCTTTTCTAACCCACATGTGAATGTGCTTTGAGTAAAATGTTTTCTACTCAACAATGTGTGGCTTCTTATTTCAATGCTCAAAAGCAGTTTTTGTAGTAAGTTGGTGATTATAGTTGCAAATGGGGGTGATTTACTAAAGGCAAATCCACTTTACAAGTGCACTTTGAGTGCAGTTTCAAGTGCACTTTTGCAGTGCACTTGGAGTGCAAAGTGGAATTTCCTTTAGTAAATAACTCCCACAGTGCTTTATAATTTGCCACAATCAGGCCATTTTCATGACTCCACAAATTTCAGTCATGGTGCTGAAAATTATGAATATTTTTATCAGTAATGTATTACATATATTAACAACAAAAACAAGATGTGTGTGTGTAGCAGACCCACAACATAATATTATTTCCGTTTAAATGAAAAATGTAATTTTCACATGTTTGTTAAATGTGGCATATCAATGGTCCCCCTACTCGCAAAGTACTCTAGATACTTTTCACGAACTTCACAGGCGCTTTGGGGGGGCAAGCCAGGACAGCCAGCTTCAAGAGCCGTCAGCTAATATAAGGGGACAACAAAGCCAACAAATGGTGAAAAATGGGGTCCGTCATCCAGAGATAATTCCTGAAATCATCAGGATTATTCTCATGAATCTCCTGCAACAAAGGCATGTGAGAGAACTGGTAATGCTGGAGCAACCAATTCTTCATCCATCAACTCCTCCGCACCCTGTTCATGGACTGGGCTTGGGTCAAAGCAAGAACCCCAACACCAAGCCCCCGCACAGCACGAACTCTACGACGAGTACGTAACCGCAACATGGCTTTAAAACGGTCGGCTGGTCAGAACGAACTAACAGAAAGCACTGAAAAACAGAAAGGCCTGAGAAGACTGAGCTGAAAATCAGAAAGGAGCAGACAAGAATGCACTGAAGATCAAATACTTACTATAATAATAATATGCACTGACAAAGAAATGCGAACTGACTACACGCGCTGAAGAACAGATATGAACCCACAAGCACAAAGTGAAGAGCAGTATTGATCTGAAAAGCACAAGGCTGAAAAGCGTGAATTGTCTCTCACCAAACTTCTACTAACATGAGATTAGCAGAAGGAGCCCAAAGGGTGGCGCACTTGGTATTGAACTTCCCTTTTCTAGTGCCGTCGTACGCGTTGTACGTCACCGCATTCTTCACATTCGCAATTTCCGACCAACTTTGTGTGACCGTGTGTATGCAAGACAAGTTTGAGCCAACATCCGTCGGAAAAAATCCATGGATTTTGTTGTCGGAATGTGCGATCGTGTGTACGTGGCATAATGCTGCATACACACGGTCGGAATTTCCAACAACAAATGTTCGATTGGAGCTTGTTGTCGGAAATTCCGACCATGTGTAGGCTCCATCGGACATTTTCCGTCAGAATTTCTGACAAACAAAATTTGAGATCTGGATCTCAAATTTTCCGACAACAAAATCCGTTGTGTAAATTGTGATCGTGTTTACACAATTCCGACGCACAAAGATCCACGCATGCTCGGAATCAAGCAGAAGAGCCGCACTAGCTATTGAACTTAATTTTTCTCGGCTCGTCGTAGGTGTTGTACGTCACCGCGTTCCTGGCGTTCAGAATTTCCAACAAGATTTGTGTGACCGCGTGTATGCAAGACAAGTTTGAGCCAACATCCGTCGGAAAAAAAACATGGATTTTGTTGTCGGAATGTGCGATCGTGTGTATACGGCATAAGGCTGTGCAATAGATTCTGGGGGAAAGAAAGTGAATCTCAACGTGCAATTTTAGCAGTATCAACCAATCAGCTTTCCTCATTTATTTTAAGGAAATATGAGGCACTACTGCCAACACCTCCAACTTTGTGCTTATTTAGCTTTTCACATATTTACTGATTCAGCCCTGGTGTTTTCAAAGAAAAAAAAAATAGATTTAAAAGATTTAAAAGTCCATCTCTCTGACCATGTTTCATCTTACACCTATACTTAGTGATTGGCATAAAACATGGTTACAATCTGTAGTCCCCACCGCTCACTTTAAGCTGGCGATGCTTACTGTAAATCAGTTTTTTTTTTTTTGTTCAATCCACTAAAAAAAACTAACTCAATTCTCTCATCCACACATTCGCAGGTTCCTGATATATATCTTTTTTGGTGCATCTGTACATGGCTCCATCTACACAGCTGCATCATTCAGTCAGGAATCTGATAATAAAAAAACTCCCATCTTCCCCCAGAGCAGAGGGACTGTAGTTTTCAATGAAGTGTGGTAATGTTAGAGCCATAGTCCATTGATACCTTCTCCAGCCCTGTAACTGAAGGTCTGTACCTCAGTTGTACCTCGGTACAAGCCTGCACCTGGAGGAACAGTCTCTAGTAGTCAAAGCATTGCACCCTCAGTCCACTGATTGCAGTTGGATAGAGTGGAGAGGGATTAACACTTGTCAATCCCCACTTGTCAGTGCCCCCTATTAAGGAGATTCACTTTCTCTATTTGTCCTCTTTTACTTTATCATTCAAAGCAAAATTCAATGAAAAATAAAAAATTTGGGTTGTCCCCAAACCAGGAGTAAAGGAAATCTTCCAATAGGGACACTAATTCTGGTTTGATGGAGCTAGTTATGGGTAGAGCTTTGTAATCTGGGGTTGGAAGAAATTTAGGGCAAATGTTGATTTGAAAAAGTGGCCTACAGAACACCATTATTTATTTATTTTATGTATTTATTACAGGTATTTATATAGTGCTGTCATTTATGCAGCGCTTCACATATATATTGTACATTCACATCATTATATAAGGTTGCAACCCAAGTGAAGTATGACTTTCGATGTGGGCCTGATTTGGAGAACCCATCCAAAAGGAATCTACAGTGAGGAAACTGGAACTGCTGGTCAGCATCCTGTGTTAGCCTGGACTGTATGTCAAGTGGCAAGAGAAAGAGGTGCATTTGTGTACTGAAGGTACCGTGCACTCTGTTAATATTTATAATGAAAAATGTAAAAAGGCTGATTATGTGGACAATTATTCATTCCTGAGAAGGGCTTTGAGCCAGAAGCATAAGATGGGGGAATTCCCCATAATTAAGGGTGTGGTGCCCTTTGGCAGGAGGATTTAGGAAGGGTCACCATGACCCTTGCTGGCAGGGAATCATGGCCCTGCTTACAGGTGTAGAGAAGTTAAAGCTTGAGATTCAATTCCAGTGAAGTCAGATATGGGCCCCACTGTAACTCAACCATTGCAGGGCAGGATTAAATGCCATGCAAACAGCAGTATATGCAAGCACATCATGCATAGGCATGGCTGCCTGTAGTTCTAGCACAGCGAGGGTGACATCCTCTAACAAGAAGTCCCAGGACTTGCCACTTACTGATTGATCACCAGAAAATATGTAGGAATTAGCAGGACAAAGATAACAATGGTTATGCTCTAAAAGTTTAAGGCAGCATAAGAAACTAAAACATTTTTTTAAGCTTCCATATACTTTAATGAACACTGAGATATTTAAGCTAAGAGTATACTTCCTTACGTCTTGACCTTTTCTTCCATCTGCTTCACGAATTAAGCTCACGGTTCTGAGAAAGCATAGAAAATGACCATATGTACATTATTCTTTGATGTACTGCTAAATACAGCTAGAGTCAGTGACTCAGACCCATCCACCGGTAGGACAGAAGGCACCTCAGTATGGGAGCCCTGTGCATTACTCCCTAATATTCATTTTATCTTATAAATATTTATGCTAATCCATCAGACAAACAAGGCCGTGGCCAATTTCAGAGTTCCGTCAGACAGCTATTTATAGGTTTTTGCTAATGTAAGAATGATTATTTTTACAAGATGAGTGAAAGCAAAAAGTTCAGTGCTTACATTTGTTTTACTTTGTCTATGGAAAGATCCCAAATAATTTGTTTAACGGTTTCTAGTTGAACACTGTGTGTGAATGAACATTACAACTTACAACATTAACCCATATTTTTGGTAGGTGTAGCATTATATGTACACATTCTTGTGATTTTATTCGCATTGGTACATTAACCAGAGCTTTCTTTTGGCATTGATAGATGGCACTGGGGGACACTGATTAGCAGCACTGCAGGGCACTGATTATCAGCACTGGTGGGCACTAAGGGCACCGATGTCCCTCCAAAAGAATCTGGAAAGTGTCTTTCTTCTTTTAGTCATGCTGACACCGTGACGATAACCGGCTTCTGCTTACTTCCGTGATCAGCTGTCAGCGATCAGCAGAATCCCAAGGACTTGGCGATCACAGAGCGGGCAGCACAAGAACGGGAGGACGTCTGTGTACGCCCTCCTGGCATTTTTAACCCACGCTGTAGCCGTCTTTTGGCTATAGCGTGGGTGTCAAGTAGTTAAAGAACAATTTTCTTATTTCTTTTTTTTTTTTTTTATTCAGTGATGCAAAAAATGAATGGCATTGTTACCTGTAGCTTTTCCATTCATCCTGGTTGCTCTATACTGATCCTCTAACAGAGTCAGCTGTTCTAAGGTCACCATGGCCCATTACGGATACAATACTGATTTGTATGTGTTTAAAGGCCATGCAGAAGCTTTATAATTTTTTTTCTAGTTGCAAACCAGGCTGATGTTTCTGCTAAGCACTGGCAAAAGAACCACAGCCAAATGCAAAGTCAGAGGTCAGGGTCAAGGGCTGTAGGTCTTACCTGATTTGAGGCTGGGAGCCACAAGGGTTGTTTACATGAAGGATGCTGGGTGGTAATTCTGGAAAATTTTGGCAAAGAGGAAGTTTCCCCACCCACCCGCCCCTGACTTGCAGTTCATTGTAAGCCTGGGGTAGTTTAGGAGGTATTCACTTATAACATAAATATTTAGGTATATAGAATTTCATCACAGCACTTTGGTGGGTCATGGGGTCTTTGGGGGATCAGTTAATACTTGAATTGTTAAAAACCTGGGAGGCCCATCTGAAGTATAGTTAACTATTGGTGGTTCTCCCAAAAGCTAATAAAAAACATAGCTACTGTGGCCATTTAAGCCCATGTTGCACAGTCTGTGTTGTATTGTTACAATAAAAGTTTAGTAGAGAGATAAGGTTGATGAATCCTTCACGCGGTACATGTTTTCTGCAGCGCGTTCAAAACGCACTGCCTTTGCAATCTTGTACCATATGATTTGGTGTGGCACATTTTTAAAAAGTAGTGCATGCACTACTTTTTGTGCAATCCAGTGCAATTTCAACTCATTCACTCTGGGGGAGCGCAGAGGAATCTCACAGGAATGCGCACTTTGTTCCTGTATGAATCTGGTGTGAACTGGCCTTTATTCATATATACCCCTGGCAGTCTGGCAATACAGAGACATGATGCAACATATACTGTAGTTTCTATTTAAAAATGCAACCCTACGGGGGGGCGTGTCCGGATGTAAGCCGAGGAGGACGTGTCTCTGTGGAGCTCCGTTCATCCTGAACTAATCCATCGCCATCCTTTGCACAGACAGGCCCGGTGAGCGTACACAGCTGCCCTGCCTGTTCCCACTTGACTCCTGCAGCGGTATCGCCCTTCATTTAGGAGTCCGGCGGCCGGTTGTGTGGATACACGGCCTCCGGCCTACCACTCCTCGGCAGAGACCGCCGCCATCTTGAGGCCTACAAAGCCTCCTGAAGCCTCCGCGCTCGGGTGCCGTGATCCGCGGAACGATCGATCGCTCTACGCCAGCACATCCACGGCAGCTTCCCGATCGGCGGCCAGCTCCGGAGGTGCCTGAGGACCCCACACGTCCGGCCGCACACACCCGCGGACCGCCGCCATCTTGCGGCCTACGAGGCCTGCACTGCTCTCCTCAGCCAGGTACTGTGACCAGTGAAAGGGGCGGCCGGTGTACACCACCCCCCTTTGTGACAACTTCTCTGGGGGGACAGGTGGTGACTGCTACATCTGGGGACCTTAGGCCAGCACCATTAGGCCTCAATGGGAGAGCGCAGCATTGCACCAGCCACAGATGTTTATCGCCCCTGTATGATAGTCTCTCTCACTGCTACTGCAAGCTCTTAAAGGGAACAAAACATCCATCCTGAACTTCTACCCTACGTAACTCCAGATTGCTTGCTCATGCCATCAAAGAGCAAAACAGCGACTAAAAAGGCGCCAGCACAGCCTGCTCAGCCCGCTCAGTGTCCCAGTGCCATTTTGGAACAATTTAAAGCGCTTTTAGTGGACATGGAACAGGCAGCGATTCCAACGGCCTCTTCATCTCCTCAAGCACCTGCGCCAGTAAGTGATACCACTGTCATCCTTGCAGCCATAGAACAGAGCAGAAACTCTCTATTGGTCCGCATTGACCATTTGGCTGCGGAATGTAACCTCATCAGGGCAGACCTGGACAAATTCAGGGGCAGACTTTCTGAGACTGAGTCGCGAATTTCCGCCACAGAGGACCTCACTACCCGCCATGATGATGCCATCCACACATTGCAGCGCACTGTCCAATCCCTGGTGGCTAAATCGGACGACGCCGAAAATCGTCTTCGGAGAAATAATGTGAGGGTCCTGGGTCTCCCGGAGGGGGCGGAGGGGGACCATCCAGCTGAATTTGCAGAAGCATTCTTTAAGAAACTTCTTAACTTGACTGAGGTCACCCCGACTTATGTGGTAGAAAGGGCCCATAGAGTCCCGACGGGCCGGAGCATCCCTGGAGCTCCCCCAAGGCCTTTCTTGGTGAGATTCCTCAATTTCAGAGATCGTGACCGCATCCTCCGTGAGGCCCGTAAACATCCCACCCTTCCTTTTGAGCACACAGTGGTGCATCTCTATCCTGACTTCTCTGCAGACCTACAAAGACGTCGCAAAACTTTCACCGATATTAGAAGACGACTTCGGGAACGTGAGATTAAATATTCAATGCTCTACCTGAGCCGCCTACGAGTTCAGCATGGTGGTTCGGTGAGGTTTTTCGACTCCCCTGATGAGGCCAACACCTGGTTACTATCGTTACAGTAATTTTTGAGCCTTCTCTCCAGTCTGCAATCCTGGCTGCTGTTGTTGTCCCAAGGCTCATCTGTTCTAGTTCCGTGGCGGTTTGATTAACCTAGCATATTACTTACTAGCATCGGTTAATACGGTCCTGGGGTTTTTTTCTTTTTTTTCCTTTTTGTGCGGTGCGGGACCTCTCCAACCTGGCCTCTGGTTGCGCCATGAATCCCCCATCCTTTTTTCTGGGAACATTTATCATTCATGGGGGAAGGAAAGGGCGCTAACTAACAACGTATCCATGTGAACAACTGACGGATATCCTTGCGGAGTTATGGAGCCCTACAGATACAGACACCGTCTTCAGGAAGATGGACATTAGTACAGTTTTTTTGTGTTTTCTTTTGCATTTTTTTATTTTTATTTTTTCTATGGTCATGCCTTCCAGGACTTTTTTTGGACAAGTTTTGGGGGAAAGCTGCGTGTACTTTTTGTTTCGGTTCGCTACACAGCAGCAGGGAGTTAATGGGGTTTTGGGATGTTTCTACTTAGCAGGTGCAGCCTTTCACTGTAGTCCCTTCGTTATGCAAATGGTGTGGTACACACATGATTTGCATAATCTACTCTGTTTTTTCTCTTTGATACAGGTACACTATATAATGTATGTTGAGTTAAAATGTGAATATGGCAGGATCAAGGGTTAATATGATATCTTGGAATGTCCGAGGCCTAAACAACAAATTTCGCAGAGCCTTAATGTTTCAATATTTAAAGACGATCACACCGCACGTGGTGTTTTTGCAGGAGACACATCTGGATGGGAGCAGGGTACTGGCATTGCGTAGAGCCTGGATACATAGGGCGATGCACGCAACATACTCCACCTATGCTAGGGGAGTGTCAATCCTGATTAGCAAGGCGGTACCCTGCACCATACACCATGTCATCTCAGACCCGGGCGGCAGGTTCCTGATAGTTATAGCTGACATTAGTACATGTAAGATGGTCTTAGTTAATGTCTATATACCTCCTCCTTTTCAGGTACAGATTCTTTATGATCTCCTTGGTAAATTAGCCCCTTACATGCATCTTCCTCTTATTATAGCAGGAGATTTTAATGCCATACTTTCTGCCGCTCTAGACTCATCGAATGTAGCCAGGGTGGCATCTGCTGACCTTTCTGCCTGGGCGGCTGCGGCCTCCCTGACAGAATTATGGCGATGGAAAAACCCCACCACCAAAAGCTATTCACACTTATCAAAAACACACAGGTCCTCCTCGAGAATAGATATGGCATTCGCTAACGCGCCAATGTTACAATTAGTGGGAGGAGCTAGTTACCTAGCTGGGGGCATTTCAGATCACACTCCACTATCGGTGCATATTAGTATTCCCTCGGCTCTAAGGGGAGGGGCATGGAGGTTAAACCCTGGCTGGTTGGAGGTGGAGGAGGTGTTCTCCCACGTAGCGCCACATTTCACTGACTACTGGAAAGATAATATAGGCTCGGCAGACCCCACCACAATATGGGATGCGTTCAAGGCTTGTATGCGTGGACATTATATCTCGGCCATTAAGCAGGCCCGCAGGTCTCACAATAAAAAAGAACAGGAATTGCAGGAAAAAGAAAGGGTCTGTGAACTTGCTCACGCAAATGATCAGTCCGATGTAACATATGAAGAGCTGCTAGAGGCAAGACGCGTGCTGGCACTTCACTTTACCGAATTAACACATACATCCAGGACAAAAAGAGCTGAATCCATTTTTGAGCAGGGAGATAAGAATGGAAAGTTGTTGGCAATGTTAGTGGCAGAACAGAGGATACAAACAAACATACCATGTATTAAAAATGACCGGGGAGACATTCTCACAAACCCAACTGATATTATGGATACGTTTGTGGAGTACTACAAGGCCTTGTATGCTCCCATACCAGTCTATGATAATCAAGAATTGGATGCATTATTGACGTCACTGAATGTGCCGGTACTGACCGAGATGGATAGGGACGTTTTGGAAGCTGACATAACTGACAAAGAAATTGAAACGGCTATCAGGGCCTTCCCTCCTCATAAATCACCCGGACCAGATGGTTTTTGTATTGAGTGGTATAGACTACATATAGAGGACATGGTTCCCAGACTGAGAGCCCTGTTTCATCATTGTCTTAAACATAAATGCCTCCCAGACTCATTCTTAGAAGCACAGGTGATTCTATTGCCAAAACCAGGCAAGGACCTTTTGACGTGCTCCTCCTACAGACCCATAGCACTATTAAATCAGGATTTAAAAATTTTAACAAAGATCTTAGCTACAAGACTGTCCCAAGTTATTACCACCTTAGTAGACATAGACCAGACGGGTTTCATGCCTCAAAAATCGACAGACACTAACTTACGCAGACTTTTTACTCATTTGCAGATTGATCATGACAACTCAGGATCTAGGGTGGTAGTGTCCCTCGACATGGCCAAAGCTTTTGACTCTGTGGACTGGAAATATATGCTGGCGGTACTGCGCCACATGGGGTTTGGGGACGTGTTCATGACCTGGATCTCATTATTGTATAGCAATCCCAAAGCGGTCATAAAGCTGGGCACCTCGGTCTCCTCCCAATTTACAGTGGGTAGAGGCACACGCCAAGGGTGCCCGTTGTCACCATCTCTATTCGCCCTAGCGATAGAACCTTTGGCTATAGCACTGAGAAGATCCCCTAACGTTGGAGCATTGGAGGTGGGAGGTATACGGGAATGCATTGCACTCTATGCAGATGACATGCTACTTTTCCTAAGGGACGCAGGGCCATCGCTAGAGGCAGTGTTTGAAATACTGGATAAATTTGCCATCTTTTCGGGACTGCAGGTTAACTGGGAGAAATCCAGTGCAATGGCTATTGACGCAGATACCCAGGCCTCAACAACCAAACGGGTTCCCATTACATGGGTAACCGAGTTTAAGTACCTGGGCATACGTATATCGCCCAGGGTTGGTGATTTTATGTCCATCAATTTACTCCCTGCACTGGTCAAGGTCAAATCGCAGCTTGATGCCTGGAAACATCTCCCATTGTCCCTAATTGGTAGGGTCAACCTACTTAAAATGAAGATTCTCCCAGTTTTCTTGTACTTCCTACGGAACACACCAATTTGGATCCCCTGTTCCTTTTTTAGGAGGGTAAACAGCTTATTTAGCTCCTTCATATGGGCCACTGCACACCCCAGAATAGGTCTCCGTACTTTACAAGAGCCATGGGGTCAAGGTGGACTGGCAATGCCAGATCTTTTCAAATACTTTATAGCGGGACAGATGGTGATTGCTAGACGCTGGTTGATGAGGGACGATGGAGACTCGGCAACAGTATTAGAAGCAGCTCTCATGGGATCGTATGAGAGCCTATCTTACTTAGTTTACAGGGGACCCCAAGCCTCCCCATCCCTGACTGCCTCAATGCGTGTCACCGTCCGCGCATGGGACAGGGCACAAGTTTTGATGAAGGTTGAAGATGGGAGCTGGTCACAGGACACCCCCCTATGGTTTAACCCTAGACTATCACACTTTGGTGCGATCCCTGACCCGGTGATTTGGGCCAGGGTTGGCATTAAACAACTGAAGCACATAGTGGGGGGGAAAAAATTACTCACATTTGACCAACTTAAAGATAAATATAATCTTCCCAACTGGTATCTATTTAGATACCTTCAGTTGAGACATGCGTTTCTCACTCAGTTCAATTCTGACACACTAGAGCTGGGCATGTCCCCATTGGAGAACATGCTCGGGGCTGAGGACCTACAGAAACCGCTATCAACAGTCTACAAAGAACTATTTGTGGAAAGACCCAAAATGCTTAACAAATGTAAAGACACATGGAGTGCATTAGTAACAGATTTTGGGGGGGAAGATTGGGACGACATGTGGGATCACCCGTTCCAGACTCTGGTGTCGGCCAGGGATAGGCTCATTCAATTTAAAATACTTCACAGGGTGTATTATACTCCTGTAAGGATAGCCCGGATATATGGTACAGGTGCAACAGAATGCTGGCGATGCACGGTTAGCCATGCTGATTTTGACCATATATTTTGGCAGTGTCAGCCGATAAGGGAGTTCTGGAAGGGGGTATCACGCACCATACAGAAGGTACTTTCGGTACCGATTCCTGTTACGGTCGCAGTCTGTTTGCTGGGTCTAGTGGAGGAGTTGGCGCCCCGGAGTGCGCAAAGAACTATGATCTCTCTCTCCCTTTTTTATGCACGTAAAGCTATTTTATTGTGTTGGAAAAAACCTGAACCGCCCACAGTGTCTTATTGGAAAGGCATAATCAATAAAGCATTACCTTTTTACAAGGCAACATACTTAAGCAGGGGTTGTCCAAAAAAATTTGAAAAAGTATGGCAATGTTGGCTGGATAACAAGGACACTTTGAATTGATCTGTTACGCTGGGGGAGAGCCTTAGCAAGCACTCTAAGTATTGGGTAAATGATGATGTAATCCTGATTAGATAATTATTTGACTGTATGAGGATTGGGTGTACTATTGATCTCTAACAAACGAAATATTTTATGAGTATGGAATGTGATTTAACCATAGTGAAAGCAATATTCAAGGGTTGTGCAAGAGATTCAGCAATAGTGAAAGGCTGCACAAGGGTAAGGGTTAGGGGGGAGGGAAGGGAGGGAGGAGGGGGGGGGATTTTGGTACACGTTGTACTGTACTGTATGAGCGGTTAAAATGTTAATAAATAAAAATTTTCAAAAAAAAAAAATGCAACCCTACTGATGATCTCAACTTCTGGCCTTCATTTTCAATTATTTTTCCATCTAAACAGAGTTGATCTTTATTACAATATCGTAAAAGAGTATTTAAAAAAAAATAGAAGTCCAGACATCATACATTAGTAAATATATATCATACATTAGTAAGTGCAAAACATAATAACAAGCAAGTGTGCAAAATGCTGGATTGCTAGCCTAGGCATCTAAAATAATAAAAGCAATAAAGGAAACTAATCTTTCCATTGTATTCATTTCAAGTGCTTACAGTACATTAATGCCAAACACATTTATTACTGACATTTGTCTAGAAATCTATTTTTTCATCCATAAGCAAGGTCAATAAAGGCAATGTACATATATGTCTTCTGATCCCTCATTAGTGAAGGTGATATCCCAGCTGTCATTAACAAATAAGTACATACAAGTAATGCCAGTGCACAGCTATGGCACATTTCCTAGTGCTCCTTGCTGATTACAATAGCTGTACACAGACTGTCAACTCCATCATCGGGATTCATTATTTCTCTGTATAGCAAACACCAGCCAAGTCCCAGAATGCCGCTTAATATCCAAACTCCATTGAAGATTTTCACACACATAAAGCTTGCCAGCCCCTCCCTTTGTACAGTTAGGAACATGCCCAATACCTGCCCATTCACATGGCTGACGATCAAGGTAACAAAGAGTAAGCATTTCACTTATGATTAACTCTTATGTAAAATGTCTTTGGGGTAGATGTCTTTTTTGTCCAATTTACTAATGTTAAAGGGACACTAAACAATATTCTTATTCTCCACAAATAATCCATACACATCCACTACTTAATGACCCTGTAAGCAATATTTCATGAAATTGTCCACTGCGAGTTTCTAAACCTCTACTTTTGCTCCTCATTTCCGTTTGTTTGGAAAGAGCAGTGCACGTTAGTTGCGGCCAGGTGCATTTCTCTATGCACACTGCAAATCCCATAGTTCAAATTCTCTAGTCCATCATAGGAGGGAGCAAGAGAGGGTGATTACGTTTCAACGTACAGTGGGACCATGGAGAACAAATGTAGCTACCCTCTTATTTTTTGGCGATATGGAGGAAGCTGAAAGCATTTTTTAAAATGAGAATTTACACTTACATTGCCTCTTTTTTTTTTTTTCCAGGATTCAGTATCACTTTTAACATTGATGTTTTTAATCTTTATACTGTATATAGCACATGGATATTCTTCAAAACCTTTATATAAAATGTTGGCCTTTCAATCCACTCTGATTTAATGCCACTACTACAAACTTACAGCTTAGGACCAGATTTGAGTCAAACAGGTTGACCTAATGATACATTTTTAGAAGAAAATTGGAACATATGGATTAACCCTAAGCTGACACAGGCAGAACATACACACCACATATAATAGAGCTTGAGCCCAAGACCATAATGCTACACAGCCTCAGCACTAATCAGTATGGTACCCAGCCTACTCATATATTGCAGGTGTTATGGGTGATACATTTTGTCTGCATCTTAGAAAGCACCCCCTCTAATCCTTTTTACTAATTTTGCTCCCCAGGGGAGGTTCCTGTACATGAGAGAGCACTTAAAGGAGAAGTACAGCCAAAACTCATTTGGATGTACTTCTCCTTTGGATCACAGGAGGACAGTTCATTCTGCACTCCTGTGACTCGTTTTCAGCAAACAGCAGGCTGAAGCCTACCGTTGGCTAACGTCACAGAGCCGGTTCAGGCTGGGGCAAGATCACGACAATATGGTTTGGTCGCTGGGAGGCTGAGCCGAGGCAGAGCAGAGAGCCAGTGACTGACAATCACCAGCTCTCTGCTCATGGAGCTCTGAGAACTGAGCGATCAGCAGTCTTTGATCGCTCGGTTCTCAGTCTTAGAGCCAGGAGGGGACAGTTGCCACAAAATGTGTTTTTTTTTTTTTTTTTTTTTTAAATAAAAGCCATACTTCATGTTTAACTAAGTTAATACTGGGATTTCCTTCTAGTCACCTTTTACTACAGGTGTGTTTGTTTGGATTATTCCTTTGAGAAGTGCAGAAAAAGGTGTCTCACAGGTAGAGAAAATGTAGAAAGACAGGTAGTAGACATTAGAGTTGCTGTAAAACGACACATTAAAGCTGCACCCAAGTGTAATGCTACCCTCGTAGGATCTGCTAGGAATTTGCCCATGTCCTTTTTTACCAGTAATTGCCCTGCAGCCAGGCACACAGTCACAGTTACTATTTGGCTCAATAAGCAGTCCAGAGGTGTTCTTTTTGGTGTTTTTATTTTTGGGGTAACTAGTCTAGGATAGGGTTGGGGATTTGAGCAGGATACTCCAAAAAGAACTATGTACAAAGTTAGGACAGTAAGTTTAATTCTGTAGAACTGTAAGCAAAGTCCTTGTAAAAGCAGACTGTAGATTTGGCTGTGTAGTAGTAGAAGCTAATGGCACAAAGCCTCCTCGTTTGAGTATTTAGAGCCCTTCACAAAGAATTAGATAGACTGAGCTCTTCAGGATACTAGCCAATGTCTCCTTTGCACACACACACAGCTGACTTTTTATCATCAGAGGAGGGGCAGCAGCCCACAAGTCTCTGATATCTCTCACAGCAGTCTGTACTCATGAAAAGTCATTGGAAATTTGGCTGTCTACTTCCAACATCTATGCAACACCTTTTTTCCTGTAATACCAGACTAGATCTTCAGACGACAGCCCCTCAGTCAGCTCTCTGTAACTTCAACAAATCAGATCCTCAGGTCACCCACCTGAGGCCTCAGCACCTCGCAAGCACATGGTAGGATGAACTAAGGGGACAAGCAACCCTACTTGTTGCTATGTAGGCTATGTTCCTACAGGAAAAGACCTGGAAGCGCTGTGTCTCAGAATATTTATACAGACTCCCAGCAGCCATCTGGGACACCCTGCCAGGGATTGGCCAGGGGTGTATAAATATTCATGCTGCCCATTTGCCTTGCTCCACACCTATGTTCCAGAGAGATCCACAGTTCTCTAAAAAGCAGAGAGAGCAATCAAACCTGCAGCAGGTGAAACACAGAAAAGGCAGATACACAAATAATTGGATGGCTGTACACTCAAAACTTTGCAGAAAACAGCTTTATTGTTGAACAAAATGATCTGAGAGCATCTGTCCATCGTTTCCTAAGAATATCATTGGTCTTCTGATAGGTGGGAAATTTCTTTATCCTTAACCCCCTAGGGCAGTGATGGCGAACCTTGGCACCCCAGATGTTTTGGAACTACATTTCCCATGATGCTCATGCACTCTGCAGTGTAGTTGAGCATCATGGGAAATGTAGTTCCAAAACATCTGGGGTGCCAAGGTTCGCCATCACTGCCCTAGGGATTCGCTCCAGGAAAGGGTATTCAGAGAGAATTTTCTTGTCCCATAAACATTTCATCACTTTATTCACACCTTTTTTCCATTTTGCGGAACCTAAACCTTAATGAGCCCTTTCAATTCTCCACAATAGTATGCAAACTCTGGCTAGCAGCTGACCTCAAATGGTTCTTTTGTACTGTGCCCAGAGTTCTACTATACCTCTCCCCTGCCATAGTCTCAGTATCCTAAGTTGTCATATTATGAAATGTATATATCCACCTCTGAGAGCCGGGTACTCACTGAGCCAGTGCCGCAAGTGACATCTAAGTCCACACAGAAAGAAACCGCTGCTCACAGGTGGCGTATCTCCATTTTTGTGCAGGGATTTTTTGAATATATATTTATTTGGTAATCAGGAATGATTCCTTTGTCCTTGCCACACATGGGTGGAGCTCGAGTTGATGTTTTGCAGTTGATTGATTATACATACATGTTTTGCATGTAATGATCTCATATATATAGATTGTGTAGACTGCAACTCTATGAGGTATTGAGAAAGCAGAAACTCTTGTGTGAAACACATCTACCTATCTTTTCCCTCCTCTGTCTAATCAGTTGTGGTTGTTTTTATGGACTTTGTTCAACAATAAAGCTGTTTTCTGCAAAGTTTTGAGTGTGCAGCCATCCAATTATTTGTGTACCTGAGAGTCTGCAGCAGTGGCAGGGTGTGCACCTCATTCGTTGTGTAGAGCATCATGGCCGGAATATATCACCTGTGAACAGTGGTTTCTTTCTGTGTGGACTTAACAGGCCAGAATAATCAATACAGCTACACTGATTACAGTGAGCACCACTAAATTTGCCTAATAACAAAACAGCAGCTCCACTTGATACAGTGAGCCATATCTAAATTTACCTAATCCTAGCACCTATCTAGAAGGATTCTATACAAGGAAAAGCAAATATCTTCTACATACAAGAGACATGTATATAGCTACTTAAATCTGGGTGTGCTTTATCTCTTCCATATCTGTGCAGTAATCCAGTATAAATCTTTGCCTCTGTGCAGGAGCTTCCTGTAAAATAGACTGGTGACTGCTGCTCTCTCTCCTCATGCAGAATGTCTTGTCTCCACCCCCTCCTATAGTTTTCAACAGACATCTGTCGTGGGTGGAGCCTGCTGAGTCCCTCCCATTGATTCGCTGTCTGCACAGGCTATGTACAGTGCAGTAATGATATCACAACTACTTTTACAATGTAATAACTGGGCTTTTAAAGGCAGAAAGTGGACATAAATCCTGTGTGGTTATTTAAGAATATATTTAACCACTTCCGGACCGCCGCATACGTCCTAACTTTGAAGAGGAATATCGTTAGCTGCCATAACCACGGTATCCAATTCTTCGGCCAGTTTCCGATAATGGTGGTCTCTGCGGTGGATTCGCCACAAGATCACTCTTATCGGCGGCGGAAGGCAGCGCTTCCCTCTGCCGCTTACCGGACCATCGGCAGTGGCAGAGGCGATCAGAGCCTCTTCCTTGCTGGGTGTGAAGACGAGTGAGGGGAAGATGGCCCCCACCCATCTCTATACCATTGCAGGGCGAAAGCGACATCAAAACGTCACTTTCGCCCATAGCTCTTAAAGGGCCATTTTTTTTTTTTTTTTTGCATTTAGTGTCAATATGAGATCTGAGGTCTTTTTGACCTCAGATCTCATATTTAAGAGGTCCTGTCATGCTTTTTTTTTTTCTATTACAAGGGATGTTTACATTCCTTGTAATAGGAATGAAAGTGATACAATTCTTTTTTTTAAAAGAACAATGTAAAAATAAAAAATAAAAGGTAAAATAAATAGGAAAAAAAAATTCCCACCGTCCCACCGAGCTCGCATGCAGAAGCGAACGCATACGTGAGTAGCGCCCGCATATGAAAACGGTGTTCAAACCACACATGTGAGGTATCACCGCGATCGGTAGAGCAAGAGCAATAATTCTAGCTCCTCTGTAACTCAAAACATGCAACCTGTAGAATTTTTTAAACGTTGCCTATGGAGATTTTTAAGGGTAAACGTTTGTCGCCATTCCACGAGTGGGTACAAGCGTGACATGTTGGGTATAAATTTACTCGGCGTAACATTATCTTTCACAATATAAAAAAAAATTGGTCTAATTTTACTGTTGTCTTGTTTTTTAATTAAAAAAAAATAATTTTTTCCAAAAAAGTGTGCTTGTAAGACTGCTGCGCAAATATGGTGTAACAGAAAGTATTGCAACGACCGCCATTTTATTCTCTAGGGTATATAGAAAAAGATGTATAATGTTTGGGGGCAATTTTTTGGGAGTAATTTTCTAGCAAAAAAAACAGTTTTTAACTTTTTAAACAACAAATCTCAAAAAGAGGCTCGGTCCTTAAGGGGTTAAATGAAAATGTTTGTGCCCAAGCTAAAGCTGAAGTTTTCTAATGACACATATTAGCAAGCAATCAATCAACCAAATTTGGATTACGTAGCAGTTGAGTAATATTTAATTTGTGTGTGATGCCCAGTAAATCTGGTCTATCACGGTTGCTCAAAGAGACAAACTGTACAAGCCAAGTTCAGACAACAGACAGGATCACAAGCGGGAGGTAACTGGAAAAATCTGAGCTATTCTTGTGTATATGTTAGCAAAGGTATTACAGACTGTTTGCTAATGTGTATGTTACATACATACCATCATGTGAATAAGGTAAAGCCCAACTCTGCCAATTATTTTCATTTTATTGGCAGTCAACTTTACTGATGGTGTCCTCCTTGACCCAGCATAGCGGCAGCCAGGTGTTATAGCTAGAAGTTGCTTTGCACAGAGAACTTTGAAGTTGCTGATACTGCTACCTGCAGGCTAATGTAAGCTCATTTGTCACAATAGCTCGAACCATACTGGCTTACATAGATGGATAAATGTAGATGGAAAGTAGTCTTCCCTTCCAAAGTCATTATCAGCTGCTGATGCAATCTTTTACAATGGGGAGGTGTTCAATAAATTGGGAAGGAAGATTCATTTTTCATGCTGATAGTGACACTGGTGGGCTCAACAAAAATGCCCCTTTTTCTTTTATGGTTTTAGTGGATCTGGTCAGGAGACTGGTGCTGTAATTCGGTAGTCTCCAAACTGCGGCCTGAAGAAACCCCTACTCTGGGCTTCCTCTGGTGCTGGTCATGTGACCAAATGCCAGAGCATATGCCATGTGATCTCAACTGAAGTAGAGCATCAGTTTTCCTGCAAAGCTAGCCAATACTGTAACTAAATATTAATCTTACCCTTTAACTGTGGTCATGCGACTTTTACATTTGTAAAGGTGATTCACCTCTATGGCAACCGGGATTAACAGTTTCATGAGGAAAGTGTAGTACTTCAGCTTTTCTTACTGCCTACTGGTATGGGGCAAGACAACGGGTAAAACAGGGTTAATTTTGGTTTTATTATAAAGTGTAAAATATAATAAATAAAAATAATGAATAAAAAAAAAAAATAAATGAAAAACTGTAGCAGCTGTGCAAAGGTGCTGTAACCTTAAAACGTGATAGAAAAATATGAAATAGCGCTGGCAGAATATATTAATCTAAACAATTCAATGACTGGTGCCAAACAATAACTGGTGCCATATAAATCAATATGCAACAAAAAATATATAATATACACAAAACTGTAAGAATCTATAAAGTGCTTGGTGTTCATATGGTAATAGAACAAAGTGCAACAGTGCTCCAAACTTGCAAAGTGTGAGGTGCCTCACTCCCCCTTCGGTGACCCCACTCACTAGAAACAATGGACCCTCAACTTTGCAGTCTGGGGTCAAAAAGGCTGTTATCTATTGATCTGGGGTATGTAGGATGGTTGCTCAAAGGCTCCTCCAGAGGGGTTGCTTTATAACAGAATGATACGCCACACTCCATAGATGGGGAAACAAAGAGAAAGCTCATAGTGAAATACCGCTAAATTAAAATGTAGAGCACAATCTCCGTGCCACTTACAGGATATCTGGCAAAAACAGGCATTAGTAAAAACATCTGAGTTCGCTGCTGTATGGCATGCATTCCACGGAGGTGGAAAACGCGAACCGGAAGTGCATTGACGTATCTCGCTATTCCTCCAGGGCGTCATCAAAGGACCATCCTACATACGACAGATCAATAGATAACAGCCTTTTTTGACCCCAGACTGCAAAGCTGAGGGTTTCTGGTGAGTGGGGTCACCAAAGGGGGAGTGTGGCACCTCACACTTTGCAAGTTTGGAGCACTGTTGCACTTTGTTCTATTACCATATGAGCACCAAGCACTTTATAGATTCTTACAGTTTTGTGTATATTACATATTTTTTGTTGCATATTGATTTATATGGCACTAGCATATTGATTTATATGGCACCAGCCCTCATGACACTGAGTTGTTTAGATTAATATATTCTGCCAGCTCTGTTTCATATTTTTCTATCAAGGTATCCCCATTGCCTCAATCCATCTCCAAATTTTAAATCCTTGAAAGGACTGTGCAGCAGAATTCTGAGAAGTGCTAACCTTCTGTGCTCTACTCTGGGCTGTGGACTTAATCAATTAATTAGGTTTATAAAGTCAGTCTGGGATATTAATGCAGTCACCTGCGTTGTGAAATGTCATTTGCAATTTTATTATTCATGGCTTCTCCTAAACTAGTTTAGTATTATAAATAATTGAATTCTTCTTCACAACGATGTTGCTTGTTGCAAGAAGTGAATTAGAGACGCTGGCGCTAGTTCATCATTACAAGTCATTTAGAACATGATCTGTTGTCCTCCCCACATTGATCATGCAGGGAAAAAATTCTGGCAGCTTCCAATAAAATAAAATGGAGGAGTTCAGGCTTCAGAAGCTTGTATAAGAAAAGCAATAAAGGCACATTTATTCAGTATCTAAGACTAAGAGGGCAGTCTGCCCAAAAATTATATTTTAGTATTCAGTGGGTAGTGGCAAGCTGGCCCCTTCTTTTTATTTTACAGTAGCTCTGCAGAGAATGTATATGAACTGTTCCCTGGTCTGTCCACTTGTTGCAGAGGATTTAAGACTTGCCTGCTTCATTTATTTTATGGAGAATGTAACATCAGTACTGAGACATTATGGTGGGAGGAGGAAAAGAGATCTTCTCAGTGAAGTATCAATGAAACAAAAGAGGCCAGATCGTTATTCACCCCACTATTCTCTATCCATAACTGAGACATCAGTTATGAGTAAACCTATCTTTTAAAGCAACATGTTCCAACCCTTGGCAATTTGAATGGAACATATGACGAAAAAAATGCATAAACAGGAGTTGCTGTCAGTGAAAACCACTTGTCAAAATGGATAATTGGGGCAATGGGGGCATTATGAAGATCTTTACTTTTTCTATAAAAGTCAAGTGTGATTCTACCCATCCACATTCCAGAAGTAGCAGGGGGGCATTACTATATGAAAACCTCTAGCTGCCTTAACTCTAAATCTACTGACCACTTTCCCATGTGGGTTTCAATGATAATTCCAGCTCATTAGCACCAGATTTATTGTTCCTTCATATCTAAGCCAACTGCCACGCTCTGCCTGCTCTTCTTACTCTTATCAGCTAGTCTCAATCCAAACTAAAAGGCCTCCTGCATACTGGACATTTTTGCAGCTGCTTCTAGAGGCGTCAGTGTTGGACAACACTTTTACAA